>NC_073745.1:173213148-173513148 GCF_029784135.1 Toxorhynchites rutilus septentrionalis
GATGAGCTTTTTTTCTTTATTTCATCCATACATAACACAGGAGCCAGGACCACAGAGGGCGGCTTTGGTAGGTGATACGCACCATCTAATGACTAATCACCATCCTTCTATCATTCTATCATGGACACTGGTGGAGTGAACAAACAATACCATACAACCAGACAAAACGGACCCGAATCATTATCGAAGAGTTTAACAATGTAATTCTTCAAACATATCCAAAATCAGCATGCAGCATATAGCCTAACAGAATCCTACGTCAACTATGCGGTCGTGGACACAACCACAACCCTCCTGTGACTTTTTATAGTGTTGATTATCATAAGAAAAATAACACTCCTGATCGTTGGATCTCTTTTGACATTTCAATTGGATCTTTTTTTTTTTCAGCCGTTTTGATTCAGTCGGCACTACCTAGGGTATTTGCTCTTCCATGATGTGCATTTTGGGGTTGGTCAGTCAGTTACGAACAGCATTAATAATAAGACTGAAAAACAATTGTAATGACAATTGTGGAATGATTTGTTTATTAGTAATTGAACATTTTTGAACAGGCATATCATCCTTTGGAATTATTACACATAGATTCTATGAATATTTTATGCACATCTTATTATTTATCAATTTCTGTTTTTTTCTGACTTTTCTCCTCTGGTACTCCAAGAATTTTGGCAACTTTACTTTGTTTTACTATGTCCAAGGCCTGTAAGTAAAGAAATCACAAAGAAAATTAATTACATTATATAATCACTTATTGATATAACTCTGACTGGCATAATAAGCATACTTCAATGCAGATTGCCTACCTGGATAAAGAGAGATTCACATCCAACGTCACGGAAAAGAACAACACCATAACATCAACTATTATACAATGCAATTCTTTTGGTAATACTTCGCCAATGTTCATTATGTATAAATGAATAGGTTTATGGAAATGTACGGTACATTCTGTTCTCGCCTATGTTTAATGAATAAGTTTTTGTTTTGCATTGATTGCAAGTTTTTGCTTTAGCAGATCTTTCACGACAGGAACTTGACGGATAAAATCATCAATTTACTCACGAGACGCCACTGCACATTGCGATTGTATAGCCGGAATAGGTGAACTGTGCCCATTTAAGCTTTGTGCTTTTTGCCCTGAAATGCTGATCTCGTGAAGAAGCAAACTATAATTAATATTCGTTTGCAGATATCCTTAATCGGTGGTTAGTTTCGTCAAAAAAGCAGATGATTATGTTGAAATTTAGAACATATTCAGCCAGAAAGATCACCCAATCCTCTGATATGATTTCCGGGTACCTGAATGCTTTGCGGAGAAGAAATTATAAGGTTATAAGAAAATTGATCGGAAAAGAAGAAAATCCATCAATTCTCTAATTCATGGAAAATACAAGGAATCAATCTAGGTCCGAACATGCTGATAATCCTTTCCTGTTATTTCTCCGATTCAAGTCTAGTGGGAAAGTCGCTCAATGAACATCGCGAAATAGGTGCTAGTAAGTTGAGCAATATACGTCACACAAAAGCTCTTGGTCGGTAAATAGCTTACCTAACTGTTTCACAAAGTTCATATTAGTTCTATGAAATATTTCGCGCTAATAGAAAGATCGCAACTATATTTAAATCATCTACAAGAACGTCGATTGGTAATTAATTCGCTTCTACTACATAGAAACTACGAATGTAAGCAAATGATGCTTGCCCAACAGATGCTCTGCATGTATGTGTAGCAAGAGCTTCATACCAGCACCCACCTTTTTTCGTTGAAGCTCAGCGTGGTCGTGGTTCTCTCTCCGTGGCTGCCTGGCTAGCGGTCCCGCTGGTTCTATCTCTCCTTTCTGCCTGTGCACTCCCCTTCCACACTCCTCGCCCACACACCTAATTTGTTTTCTTCTTGCGTTCTCTTACGGCACTTTTTTTTCGAGTATACGGTTTCTTTTTGCGTTCACTTTCCTGGCTTCTCTCCGTTCTATCTTTCTTCCACCACTCAATCCTTTTCTCCCCACCAATTCTCATAAAATTAGACTATGACTCCGCTCTTCTACACTCACCGGCTGAACCTTTCACCATCTAATTCATTAATAGCACCACGAGTATTCGCCATTATGCTATGCCGCGTGTGCGACAATCTTCCCTTAATTTTAGTGAATAAATTCTCCTGCACATTTTCACACTGAAATATTGAACTGGGTTGAACGGTTAGACGTAGTCCTACGGCAAAAAAACATCACGTTTGGCACGAGCCACTCCAGGCCAATAAAGTGATTGTTCTTTTCGAGCACCCGCAATTTCTTACACCGCACTGCTTGCCCTGAAGTTTCGGATCCCAAAACGATTTCACGAACGCACCAAATTTCTTGTTAAATCTACTCTCAATGAAGGCTAGGCCAGATCAGCAACGCACAAACTTTTTCGCCCATAGTTGCGAACGTGTAAGCGACGAATCAGCCAAAAGTGTTGAAAGTCACTATAATACAGAACGAAAAAAAACCGCGAACGCCAACAAATCGTCTGCGTGCGCCGGTGGCTTAGACTATGAACTTCGAGGCAAATTCCCGAAAAAAAACTCGTTGGAGTACAGCTTCGTGCCGCTGCTACTCTTGCTGGACGATTGTGTTTGTGAAAGAGCGAGGGATTTCTATCTCGCTTCCTTCGCTGTGCTGTATACATCGGTGTTGCCGATGTTCCGTTCGGCTATGCTTGACTCGCAGCGTGGTGCATTTAGTCTCATGAGAGAGCATATACACTTTGTGTGCTTTTGCGTGTGACATTTTATCTTTGCGGCACATCTGACTAATAATGCTACAACATTTAAAACTTATTTATTTCGGATAAATTCTGGATCTACAATTGGCGATCTAACGTACAAATCTACACCAAGGCGGCGCTGCAGTGAAAGTGATGATGGTTTTAAATTTTGCAATGTGAGTTTATAGAAGGTTTGAAGTTTTTTCCATAAAGCACAATGTTATAGTCATAGAAAATTATTCGATTGCGATGAGTTTGGACGAAATCTAATTCTGCGCAATTTTATATGTTATGGTATTTCCTTACTTTTTTTACCTTATTCAGTAGAGAAAATTGTATAAGTATAAGTGTTGACGATGGTTGAATCAAAAAAGGAAATTCGAGAGCACAATCAAAAGCAAGTTGAAAAAATGCACCTTCGAAATAACGGAAGTAAAATATAAGTGATTTGTTTTGAGTTTTAGGTTAGATTATCATCATTTTCTTAGTTCAAAAACAAAATCCAGATGTCTCACCCATCGTTTAAGTTTTGCGTTAGATCGCCAATTTAACCATTGTCAACATTTATTTATTATATTTGATTTAACCATTGTCAACATTTATAAAATTCATTTTCTTCGGCATAAGCTTCGAGTAACCGGTCGTGTGCTGTGAGCGTCTCCGTTGAAGCATTGTTTTCGGTTACCGTTGGCTGTTATTTTTTTTTTTTTGTCGCCCGGGTGTGCTTTTTTCGCGCGTTTTCGAATTGTTCAAGATATCGTGGAACGCAGTGTGAACTCGGAATTGGTGAGAAAGGCTGAATCGTCAAAGCCTGGCAAGGCCAGCTAGCTTTCAATTATCGCCGATTTGTCGCCATCGCAATCGAAGTCGGACATCGGTGGTCAGTTGCACGCACACAATACCAGCGCGATTCGCTGCTAACTTACAGCAGTGTGAAGGAGAGCATCACATCTTAGTGGTGTGTTATAGTGCCGAGCGCTCAAGCGCTCCGATTGAGAAGCAAGCAGCGGTTGCCCGTTCATCAGCACTGGGGTGCATTGTGGTGAATAGAAATAAATGAGATATAAGATTTTTTTTTTAATTTTTTTTTTTTTAATTATTATTATTATTATTAAAAACAAATTATTAGAATATAAGTACCAATTACAGAATGGCAGAAGGAGGGGGAGGTTCTCCAGATATGGAGATCTCTGATGATGACTCCCCTCTGGTTGAAAAAAGTTCTAATAAAGGAACAGCGAAGACACTTAAACGCGTTCCTACATCAGAGGATGTTTCGTCCGGGGACGAGTCTGCTAACTCTAGCAAGCCCCCCTCTAAAAAACCCGCAAATACCTCCTCTCCAACTCCCCTCACTCCTACAACAGCTCAGATTTCGCCTCCCCATCCTGTTGTCCCCGATCCCCTTCAATCCTCGTCATCTCCTTCTCCTCCTGTAGTCTTCTCTCCACGTGTCAAGGTCTATCCTGAAGATGCACCTGGAACTGGTCCGTGGGTTGTTTTCTTCAGGCCTAAGCCAAACGGAAAAGCACTTAATTAACATTAAGTGCTGGCAAGATACTCCTCCGTGACAGAAATTTCGAAGGTTAGACCGACCAAACTGCGTGTTGTCGTAGCTGATCGGAAAGACGCAAACGGTATTGTCGTCGACCAGAGGTTTACCCTGGAATATCGTGTCTACGTGCCTTCCCATGACGTAGAAATCTCGGGGGTGATAACTGAAACGGGCCTGACGTGCAAATCAATTATGGAAGGAGATGGCAGATTTAAAAAGCTGCATTTGATTAAGGTTAAAATCTTAGAATGCCGACAACTCGGCAAAGTCTCCCAGGAAGGGAAAGAATCGAAATTTACGCCGTCCGACTCGTTTAGAGTCACTTTTGCTGGCTCCGCCCTCCCTGACTACGTTATGGTGGACAAATTGAGGCTACCGCTGCGACTCTTCGTGCCAAAGCCCATGACTTGCCTGAAATGCAAGTCAGTTGGTCACACAGCAGCTTACTGCGCCAACAAGGAGCGTTGTGCCACTTGCGGAGAGCAACATGTGGACAAATCCTGCAGTGCGATTGAGCAAAAGTGTCCATATTGCGGAGGAACTCCGCACGTGCTCTCGGCTTGTGAAACTTACAAGAGTCGCTGGGACAAGCAGAAGCGCTCTTTAAAGGAACGCTCGAAGCGCACTTTTGCGGAAATTTTAAAGGGCGCTTCTCCATTGGCCCAACAGCAACAACCTTTAACCGCAAACAATGTCTTCGCTTCGCTGCCAGTTGACGAAATGGAAGCGGATACAGCTAACGAGGGCACACCGTACATCTTCCAAGGGAATCCCCGGCGCAAAAATGTGACCACTCCCAAAGTTCAAGGACAAGCCCCTCCGGTTATACCCTCTGTTAGCATGCCTAAAAAATCGAGTGCAGCGGACAAGCAAAATCAGGTTCCTCCTGGCTTCCGTGGGAATAATTCACCTTCGAACGACCCAGCACTCGAAGGAACATCAAAAACCCCAACTGTCCCTATTTTACCGTCAAGTTCAACTTCCCAATCGGGATTTATAAAGTTGACTGACCTTGTGGCTCAAATCTTCACATGCTTTAATGTCTCCGACTCCATCAGAACCATTGTCATATCAATGCTTCCAGTATTAAAGACAATTTTGCAACAATTGATGCAAACATGGCCCCTCCTTGCAATGATTATCTCTCTTGATGTCTAATTCAAATAGAGAGGTCAGAGATATCACTGTTTTACAGTGGAATTGTCGTAGTCTTATCCCTAAATTGGATACATTCAAATTTTTAATTCATAAGTTCAATTGTGATGTTTTTGCTCTGTCCGAAACTTGGCTTTCTTCGCGAGATGATCTCTCTTTCCACGATTTTAATATTATACGCTTGGACCGTGATGACAGATACGGAGGGGTGCTATTGGGGATCAATAAGTGCCACTCATTTTTTCGAATTGACCTTCCACCTATTGGAGGGATTGAAGCTGTTGCTTGTAATGCAAACATCAGAGGAAAAGACCTCTGTATTGTCAGCTTGTATTGGCCTCCGAGAGCTGCGGTTAGCCGCAAGCAACTTGTTGACATGTGCTCACTCCTTCCTGAGCCACGATTGATCTTGGGAGACTTCAACTCTCACGGAACTGCCTGGGGGGAACAGTACGACGACAATCGTTCACTGTTGATATATGATCTTTGTAACAGCTTCAATATGACACTTTTGAACACTGGGGAAACAACACGTGTACCTAAACCTCCTGCTAACCCAAGTGCTCTTGACCTCTCGCTTTGCTCGAATTCACTATCGTTAGATTGCAAGTGGAATGTAATCCAGGACCCCAACGGTAGTGATCACTTGCCAATCAAAATTTCCATCACCATTGGGTCGAATTCTTCTGAATCTATAAACATGGCATATGACCTCACAAGACACATTGACTGGAAAAAATATGCGGACGCAATTGCTTTAGCCATCAATTCCAGAGATGGTTTGCCTCCATTGGAGGAGTATAACTTCCTTTCTCGTTTGATATATGACAGCGCGGTTCGCGCTCAAACGAAACCCATCCCAGGCTCCACTATTTGTCGAAGGCCTCCCAATCCATGGTGGGATAGCCAATGTTCCAAGCTTTATGAGGATAAATCGAACGCATTCAAAGCTTTTCGGAAACGTGGAACCATTGAAAATTTTCAATCGTATTTGGACCTTGAAAATCAATTTAAAAACTTGATCAAAGGGAAAACACGTGCTTATTGGCAAAATTTCGTGGGAGGTTTGTCACGAGAAACGTCAATGAAAAAATTATGGAAAGTGGCTCGAAACATGAGAAATCGCTCTTCAACAAATGAAAGCGAAGAATATTCACATCGATGGATTTTTAATTTTGCACGGAAGGTATGTCCTGATTCCGCTCCTGTGCAAAAAATTGTTCGAGATATACCACAAGATAGGTGCGATCTTGATTCCGAGTTTTCGATGGTAGAATTCTCTCTTGCTCTCCTTTCATATAACAATTCTGCTCCGGGATAGGATAGAATTAAGTTCAACTTGCTGAAAAACCTCCCTGATGTGGCGAAACATCGCTTGTTGAATTTATTCAATCGGTTTCTGGAGCATAATATTGTTCCAGATGATTGGAGACAAGTACGAGTTATAGCTATTCAAAAACCCGGATAACCCGCGTCCGACTTCAATTCGTACCGCCCAATAGCAATGCTGTCTTGTATACGGAAATTGTTGGAGAAAATGATCTTGTTTCGCCTCGATCGATGGGTTGAAACGAATGGCCTACTCTCAGATACACAATATGGGTTCCGCAGGAGCAAGGGAATGATTGTCTTGCGTTGCTTTCTTCAGAAATTCAAATGGCTTACGCCGGAAAAAAAAAGACGGGTGTGTAATGTCGGTGACATAACCGGAGTGACGTAGGACTATACAAAGGGGACAACTTTTGCTAAATATATATTTTAAATATATTGTTTTATTTTCTTCTCCTACGTGAATACCTACCTATCTACCTGAAAATGGATTAGTTTACTGTTTACTCTTTATGAACATGTTGGGGGTTCTGAAAAGAACCTTTGGTGTTGTGTTTTTGCGTTTTTTTACAAACTTGATTCTTGATTTTTTTCTGAAGGTTTTGTACTTATTAAATGTTCAATGTCGGGCATCTTTCGGCGTATACACATATTGTACAATCAAAATGATGACTGTGATAGGGAATGCATAGGTAGTCATCAGCTCGTTCACTATCATATATTTCACTATTGAGCACATTACCGTACCTTAAGCTGTGGTTTCGGAGACGAATGAATTGTAAGATTTGTAGTCTCCGCAAACAAAGTAAATAAAAATGAAAAAGAACTGAGGTTTTGGAGACGAACTCTACGATCTGTCGAGAAATAAACGAGCTATAAGCGTTCTGAAAAACCAACAGTAAATACAGGGACGAATGACCTTCGGATTAAAGTCCTTTAAAATAAGAACAGAGCAGCAGGAAATACATAGCTCATCGTGTTGCTCCTTAGTTATTTCTCTATGCAATGCAGATGTAACGTCAGTCAATTTTCAACATCAGTTATCAACCAAAGAAAGCAGTTCTTGCTACCGAGAAAATTCGTTAATGCCATCCTGCATACAATGTGTTGTAATTTGAAGCCACTTTTAATTCGGACACCATACATGGGTTTTTGAAAACTGAATGATCAATTTAAAAGACCCCACGACGTGCCGAAGCACCACTCAGTATCGCATTGGAGGCGATTTTAACCTGTAATTGAACATTTGCGATGACAGTGGTACAGTGTCGACTTTCAATGTGGGGTCATAATTTGGATCTCTATGTTTACAAAAATGTCCAACTAAATATGTCGCATTACATGTCCGTCCAATTAGCTAACAGTCGAACTAATTGTAAATTACTGTACTTTCAATCTGGAAACAATTTGAGAATTGGTGAAAATTGAATAATCAGGAAAGTCCCCAACTATCAATAAGCTCAGAACAACTGACAAATTCACATACTCATCAGATCCTGGCAAACAAATTATGAAAAAATCAATTTGTGTTTTATTATTATTTTGGATATTATTTTAGAAAGCATTGAACCGTATTTCGTAAACTCTGTTTTGAAAGGTTTAATGGCCCTGATAAGCGCCGTGTTTTATGGAATGGTTCCAATTTAGAAAACTTTGTACTCGTGGTTTTGAAAAAAAAACATTTCGAACGCCCTCGATGCCGCCTTGTTCTGGATTTGCCACCAAAGCAGTTTGTATAAAGAACAAACTTTTTTCTTCTGCTACCAGCTGCCGTTTTGCGATTGCGTTTGCCACTCGCCGCTCGCTGCAACTGCCTGTTGTCTTGATGTCCACCGAACCGAATGTGTTCTGTTCCGAATGCGGGTTTTCTTATCGTCGCGAGCAGCTTTGCCAGCTAACTCGATCACTTCGGCGGCCGAAACTATATAACGCCGACTAGGTGGACTGGTGCACTGGTACTAACGCGCTCGGCCTAGCTACACTTGCGGGGAACTCGAGACCAACACGGTTCGAGCGGGATTCTGCCTTTCCCTTCACTTTTCCTCCTTTGCCATGTCCAGACATGGCTGCTTGGGTTGGTTCGTTGATGTGTTGTGATGCGAACTGATGTGGTGTACGGTTTGAATGAGAATGATCGTTACGGAAGGAAGGAAGGTATTGTATTATAGAGACTTTAAACTTTTGCGGTTCATTCGTCTCTAGCCTTGAGAAAGGCCCTTTGAAAACTCTACTCTACTCCAACGTTACCACCTCCACCCTCTTGCCTTGAGAAAGGCACTCGATCCCTCGCCGACCAGCTCGTCCAGCAACTATGTTGTCCAGTCGGTATCCACACAAAGAATAATCGTTACGGCAGCGGAGCGGGGATTTTTAAGCTGACTGGCTGGCTCGAGAACTACGCATGTGTGAGACTGCGACCAATGTTTCGTTCATTTTTTTTTCTTTTTCCTTTCCAATCGTGCTTCATTCTATTTCGCTGCTGCTCTGGTTGCCCGTATTGGTCGGTACGATTTGAGGAGCACAAAATGGACCAATCAAAAATGGGCACATAGTGCAATTGGACAATGCTTGATATTCCACAATTATTCAATTATTTATCTCAAGAAAAATTAAATGTTATTCGTTATGATAGATGCGTAGATATATTTCCTATCAATTGATGCAAAAACCTTTGCGATCTATTGAGAAATGCTCGAGTTATAAGCGTTCCAAATCTTGCATTTTTTCCTACTTGTTCAGTGCCTAGATTTCCATTTCACCCCCTATATCTTCCGGTTAGACGTAGTCCTACGTCAACAAATGGCTTCAGTATTCTTGGACATAAAGGGGGCCTTTGATTCTGTTTCAATAGAGGTTTTGTCAGACAAATTACACTCTCGGGGTCTGCCGCCTCTATTGAATAATATGTTATATAACTTGCTTTGTGAGAAGCATTTGAACTTTTCTCACTGAGATTCGGCAGTAAGTCGGGTCTCTTACATGGGCCTCCCCCAGGGCTCATGTTTAAGCCCCCTTTTGTACAACTTCTATGTAAGCGACATCGACAATTGCCTTACACAAAATTGCAGCCTAAGACAACTTGCAGATGATGGAGTGGTGTCTGTCGTAGGATCATACGAATCCGACCTGCAAGAACCCTTACAAGATACTTTGAACAATTTTTCAACCTGGGCCATTGGGCTAGGGATCGAATTCTCCACGGAGAAAACAGAGATGGTGGTTTTTTCTAGGAAGCATAGACCAGCAAAACCAAAACTTCAACTTTTGGGTAAACCGATCACTCATGCTATGTCATTCAAGTATCTTGGGGTCTGGTTCGACTCCAAATGTACTTGGGGGGCCCATATTAGGTATCTGAGTAAAAAATGCCAACAAAGAATAAACTTTCTCCGTACATCCCGAAGATCTTATAATGTTGTATCGAACAACTATTCTCTCAGTGATGGAGTATGGCAGTTTCTGTTTTCAATCAGCTGCCAAAACACACCTCATTAAACTCGAGCGAATTCAGTATCTTTGTCTCCGTATTGCGTTGGGATGTATGCCCTCAACGCATACCATGAGTCTCTAGGTTCTGGCAGGCGTACTCCCACTAAAAGATCGCTTCAATTTATTATCTCTTCGGTTCCTCATCCGGTGTAAGGTTATGAACCCATTGGTGATCGGAAATTTTGAGCAGCTGATCGAGCTAAATTCTCACTCTGGATTCATGAACCCATATCATGAATTCATCTCCATGCAGGTTGATCCTTCTTCGTATATTCCCAACCGTGTTTGTTTTCCTGACTACATCAATCTGAGACGAACCAGCCCAGGAGGCTGAAAGTCTCAAAAATAAAGAAAAAAAAAAAAAAAATGACTACATCAATTCCTCTGTACATTTTGATCTGTCCATGAAGCAAGATATCCATGAATATTCAGATTATCAACGATCGAGGATCGCTCCAACGATCTTCGATGCAAAGTATGGGGGTATCAATTGTGATAATATGTACTTTACTGATGGGTCCACTATAAACGAGTTCACAGGATTTGGAGTGTTCAACAAAATTCTCAGCACCTCCCACAGTCTTCAGTTTCCTTGCTCAGTGTATATTGCTGAATTGGCAACGATACACTGGGCGCTGGACAGCGTCGCCTCACGACCTGTTGAACACTATTACATTGTAACGGATAGTCTTAGCTCCGTCGAAGCTATCCGTTCAGTGAGGCCGGAAAAGCACTCGCCGTACTTCCTTGAGAGAATACGAGAAAATTTGAGTGCTTTATCCAGACGCTGTTATGTCATTACCTTTGGTGGGTCCCTTCTCATTGCTCAATTCCGGGTAATGAGAGGGCTGACTCATTAGCAAAGGTAGGTGCGATTGAAGGCGATATTTATCAGCGTCATATCGCCTTCAATGAATTTTACTCTTTAGTCCGTAAAAATACCATCGCTAACTAGCAACGCAAATGGAACGAAGGTGAATTGGGCCGGTGGCTCCACTCGATTATCCCTAAGGTTAGCCTCAAACCATGGTTCAAAAGTCTGGACTTGAGTCGGGACTTTATTCGCACCTTCTCCCGACTCATGTCCAATCACTGTTCGTTAGACGCGCTACTCTTTCGTTTCAATCTGGCCGGCAGCAATATTTGCGCTTGTGGCCGAGGTTACCACGACATCGAACACGTTGTTTGGTCGTGTGAGGTCTTGTTGCCAGATCGAATTTAGAGAACTCCCTTCGGGCTAGAGGAAGGCAGCCCAATGTGCCGGTGAGAGATGTGTTGGCTCGGTTAGACCTTGATTACATGTCCCAAATATATATTTTCCTTAAATCTATCGATGTTCGTGTGTGATTATCCTTATATCCTTATACCCTCCATTTCTTCCTTTATGAGTAATTGGTCCGCTTGCTATAAACAAGAGAATGAAATGTAAATTCACAATAGATGTACGAATAGATTTAAGAATTGAGTGTGTGTGTGTGATTATCAACATTGTAATAATTTCCTTATACCCCATCCTTTTCCTGAGAAAAATGTCACCCTTCTAATCTCGAGTTCACCGCGAGTAATCGGTTTCCCACATTACTAACCATAGATTTAAGAAAATTGTTCATATATATAGTTTTAAAAATATATTTAAGATTTCGGCTCCTTTAAACTTATGCAACTGAGCCTGTAAAAATAAACGAATTTATAAAAAAAAAAAAACATTTATAAAATTTTCAGTACTGAAAGAGGTAAGAAAATAACATGTTATATATAAAACTGCGCAGATTTAAACTTCTTCCAAACTCATTGCAATCAAATAATCTTTTATGGTTATAACATTGTGATTTATGAAAAGAACTATAAACCTAGTTGTAGATTTGTACGTTAGATCGCCAGTACTTTTTTCGTTGATTTATGCCGTCCGCATACGGGTCAACTCAAACTCAACCTCGGCTTGACGAAGGTTGAGAGCATGTGAAATCAAATGAGAGTCCGCACACGGGGCAACCAGTTGACAAGGTTGACTCAACCTGTTGGAAGCAACCTAGCATGTGGAGTTGCCGCTGTTTAAGGTTGACAACATTTCCGTTCATTTTTTTGTTCGCGTCATCAACTACACACGACTATGAGAAAAAGCTCAAAATTAGAATTAAACGATGAAACACAATTTCTTAGACAATTATTAATCTATTAAACAATTAAATAAACGTATGCAAAGTATGAAAATCATGAGGAATTTGTGTTACACCCTGTACACAAGCGTTCTTGGTCGTAAAGAATTGACGAATTTGCGTTGAATTTACAACCAGATGACGTAGCGAGTAAAATGAGGATGTTTTGTTTTTTTTGGTATGGAATCCGTTCAAATTTTCTAGACAAATCAGAATTTATCTTTAAATTTCCCTGTTTCATGTATTTTTTCTACGCCGAAAAGATTCATCGTTTTACGATGTGCTATGTATATTACGAGGAATGGCTTGTTATAAGTATTGTAACTTAATATTTTTTTTCAACTAAATAAACGATGAATAGGGTGTTTTGCGCCAAAAATACTGCAAATCCTTCTCGTATCGGTCCTTACATAATCAATGATATCAGCCAATTTGTTATGGTATCGATTTCATCGCAATTGACGAATTTACGTTGGATTTACAACCAGATGGCACAGCGAGTAAAATGAGGATGTTTTTTTGGTATGAAATTCGTTCAAATTTTCTAGACAAATCAGAATTTATCTTCAAATTTCCCGGTTTTCTGTATTCTTTCCACGCTTAAAAGGTTGGAAAATCATCATTTTACAATTTGCTATGTGTATTACGAGGAATGGCTTGTTATAAGCATTGTAACTTCAATTTCAGCTAAGTAAACGATGAATAGGGTGTTTTTCGCTAAAAATACTGCAAATCCTTCTCGTGTCGGCCCCTACCTAATCAATGACATCAGCCAATTTGATATGATATTGATTTCATCGCAATTATCTATAGTCTCGCGCACAATCATTTGTGCCCGAGAATTACGTATATCTACAAATATATTGATAACATTGTGTTGAAGCTTTGGTTAACTAAACTGCCAATTTGTTGGAAACAATTTCGTGCAATGGGAGATGTGCACAAGATAAGAGAACGGTTGAGGGTTCAATCAGAACTCCTCATCAATAGTCTCTCTCGTTCTCTCGCAACCCGAACTTAGACGACTAAACACGCTCCAGATCCGCAATCGACGCGCTTTACGTAAGGTGCTTTTATATAGCGGCTCTCTGAAAGCTCGCTTGGCGCAGATGATTTGTTATGTCATTGACATCAGTCTGTGCACTTTTCCTATGCACAGACTGGCTTCGGTCATGGCTATTTGGCTTCGGTCAAACAGTGTATGAGCACCCTTAGTTTATTGCAATAATTTGGCGTATCACTTACTAAGCTGGTTGCGCAAACATATGATGGGGCTCGAGTGATGTCAGGAGATAAAGGAGGAATCCAGGCGATCACAAAGAAGTCGTTTTCAAACACTGACTATATTAATTGTAAGGCGCATATTTTGCTGCACCTTGCACGAATAATTAAAACAAGGAAATATTTCTCTTCCCTCCCTTCGTTGGCATCATTCTTCATCCAAACCCCAAAGCGCTATTGCGAGTTGAAGAAATTTATACAGTAGATGTCGCGGACAGATAGGCTACGAAATAAGTAAGACAAAATATACATTTAAAACAAGACCCCAGCTGAGCGAAGGAAAATATGTAAGAGCAAGACAAACTCAAGTACTTGCTTATCCTAAATCCCAAATGGGAAATAGTCGTTTAGTTAGGACGAAACGCAATATTTAGATAGGACCAATGTAAGGCAATTAACAAATGTAAGAGCTCAAGTGTTTGATCAGGCTAGAAAACGCTTGTAGCTCGAAATTATTGCTGGTCATAAATTCAAAACAGACGAATATTTAGATTGCGTCTGGTAAACAATTTAATGCACGCATCGCTTAGGATGCATTTATTACCCTTTCCATCCCTAGCTGCGCGCTCGGCTAGATACACCAGCAAAGTGTAATAAAATATAAGATGATGTTTATTCAGGTTTATTTTTAGGGCGAAGGATGGAAAGGGCCAACTCGAAAATAAGATAGGCCCACGGTGACGACCACGTGGTCGTCGCGTGGAGATAATGGAACCGATGTGTATCGGTTTCATGAAAGAGAGAGGAGATATTCCTCATCTTTAGGTTAAGAATGTCTGTATATATATTGTACATATTTGAAAAATAAAGTTAGTCTTAAACACGAACTCACGCGAAAAAGCGTAAAATTTCTTTATTTGTCAGAAAGAAATTTTCATGGTGGCTCCAGAGAGGAACACCAAAGTTTCAGTGCGGATTCCTGACTCATACAAAAGCTAAATAGGCAGTGATTGCCAAGTAATTAAAAAAAAAAAATCGACAGTGATTGTCGATTGTGAACAAAAGTAATTCTTGGCAGCGATTGCCATTTGTTAACAAATTTTCCGGACAAAAGTGATTCTTGGCAGCGATTGCCATTTGTTAACAAGTTTTCCGGACAAAAGTGATTCTTGGCAGCGATTGCCATTTGTTAACAAGTTCTCCGAACAAAAGTAATTCTTGGCAGCGATTGCCATTTGTTAACAAATTTTCCGGACAAAAGTGATTCTTGGCAGCGATTGCCATTTGTTAACAAGTTTTCCGGACAAAAGTGATTCTTGGCAGCGATTGCCATTTGTTAACAAGTTCTCCGAACAAAAGTGATTCTTGGCAGCGATTACCATTTGTGAAGTATTTCTGACAAGTGGAAAATCGGACGTTCATGTGATTGGCAGAGATTGCCTTTAATAAAAACAATTTTTGGACAGTGATTGGCAGTGATTGCCAGGAGCTGAAAAAGTGAACCTTGGCAAGCTCTATCAAGGCAGTGATTGCCGGTAGTTTGAAGGCAAGATTGTCACCTGGAACGGCCAGGTTAAGAACCCGAACAGTGTTTAAAAAAAAAAAAAAGAGAAGTAATAGCAGCAGCACTAGTAACAGCAGCAGAGCGAGTAGATTCCAGGAGCTGAAGCAACAATAGGAGGAACCAGCTGCCGCAGTGAGGCAGCCGTGGAACAAAGACCTGGGGTGCGACGAGCGGTCGAACCAGGCACGGACACCAGCAGAGCCGAAAACCAGTAGCCGTGGGCGCCAGTAACAGCATCAGCAGTAGCAGCAGCAGTAGAAAACCATCGCAGTAGGAGCGAAACCAGGGTGACTTAGTACAAGACGACTTCACCGGAAACAGGTATAAAATTCACACATATAAATAAGTAAGGAAAATGTCTGTACAATTCACCAATAATAAGAATGGAAATTGCCGATTGTGCAATGAACCCGACTCTAGGGATGACCTAGTAGCGTGTGACGAATGCGACCGATGGTTTCATTTGACATGCGCAGGTCTAAAACAAAAACCTGCCAAAAATGAAAGATGGTTATGTATCAAATGTAAACGCATAGAAAGTGAGTTGCTTAGGCTCCAATCAAAGTCTGCAACTTCACTAGAGGATCTTATGAGAATTCATAGAGAATCGATACAAACTCTGGTAGAATCTTTCCAAAACATTAAAACGGAAAACAAAGAAGAAGATCTCGATCTATCTAGATTAATGGTAAGACAATCTCTTTCAGATCTTCCAATGTTTGACGGCTCACACAGAGTGTGGCTAAGATTTAAAATAACTTTTGAGGAAACCACCCTTCAAGGAAAATTTTCTGAATTAGAAAATATAAATCGCCTTCAAAAGCATCTAAAAGGAGATGCACTGAGGTTAGTAAGTGCGCTCCTAATAGATAAATCAAACGTTCCCAAAATAATGGAGAAATTAGAGATGCGTTTTGGTAACCCAGAAACAATATACTCAAATTTGTTGAAAGATGCGATAAATGTCAAGAACCCTCGTTTTGAGTCACCACAAACAGTCATTGATTTTGTCACGTCGATCGACTGCTTCGTAACAAACGTTAAAATGTTAAAACATGATGAATATCTAAATGATCCAAGATTGATTCGTGACTTGGTTGCAAAACTCCCAAAACCCCTACATTTTCAATGGATAAAATTCGTGTCAGATTCAAAGAGAGATAGAGTAGATATAGACCCATTCATACCAACATTAGAAGATTTTAATGACTGGTTGAAACCGCATGAAGAATTAGCTACAATGCTACTCTCGGAAAATAACGAGCGAAATACTAGAGTTGATCGTAAACACCCTTGTTACAAGGCAAACGAATTCCAAACACAAGCGTCCGCTTAAGTGTTTCTTATGCAAACGTGATCACAAAACATCAGCATGTCCAGAATTTGAAAAAATGAATGTTCCTCAGAGATATGATTTCATCTATAAACATAAACTATGTTTAGCCTGCTGTAATTTCACGAACCATATGGCAAAGAACTGTAGGATAGCAAAGCCTTGTGGAGTTGATGGATGTAAATTCAAACACCATCCTCTATTGCACAGAAGTAGCGAAAAAGACAAGGAAAGTGTTCCTCAGGAGTTCGTCAATTGTCACATGAATAAGGAGAAGAAAGTTTTGTATCAAATTATTCCGGTTACGCTAGACAACGGAAGTAAGAAGATTCAAACTTTCGCATTTATTGATCCAGGGTCGTCTGTGAGCTTAATTCACGATGACATTAAAACCAAACTAAGAATGAAGGGTCGGAATAATCCATTGACATTGATTTGGACTAATGGCGAAACTCAACAAGAATTAGACAGTGAAGAAGTTACTGTAGGTATATGCGGGAGCAATGATCAACATTTCTATTTGAAAAATCTGAGAACCGTATCAGATTTATCGCTTCCGTCTCAATCAATGTGTGTTGATGAATTGCAACAAAAATATGACCATTTAAAAGGTTTAGCCTTAAAAGGATATAATAACGCCAAACCAGAAATATTGTTGGGTCTCCCACACGCATATTTGATAAGCGGTAGTGAGGCGAGATCGGGTAGGTTTAATGAACCAGTTGCTCAGAGAACTAAGCTCGGATGGGTGCTATTTGGACAGACAAATGAACGTAAAACACAAAAAGAGCATGTACTCACCAATGACGAAATTGACTCATCAGATCTATTCAACAGACTGATGGAAGGTTACTTCAGTTTAGAAGACTTTGGAGCAAAAGCACCTGTGTGGGCATTGATGTCTAACGATGAGAAAAGAGCGATTGACATCATGAATAAAACTCTGACTTATCAAGAAGGAAGGTATGAAATCGGACTGTTGTGGAAACATGATAATGTACAGTTCCCAAATAGCTATCAATCAGCCTTGAACAGACTTCATGGTCAGGAATCAAGGATGAGTAAAAATCCAGCCTTGAAAAAATGGTATGTGGACAAAATTAAAGAGTATGTAATCAAGGGATACGCAAGAAAACTCACTTCTAAAGAGCAACAGAAACACGATCCTAAAAACTTCTATCTACCACACTTTACAGTGGTAAACCCAAATAAATTCCCTATAAAACCACGACTTGTATTTGATGCTGCTGCAAAGGTGAAAGGAGAATCTCTAAACACAAAGCTATTATCAGGCCCAGACGCGACAACGTCGCTGCAAGGAGTTTTAATACGGTTTAGAGAGGGAAAATTTGCAATTGCTGGGGACATTCAAGAAATGTTCCATCAAGTAAAAATAAGAAAAGAGGATCAAAATGCTCAAAGGTTCTTATTTAGGGAGAATTTTGATACAGATCCCGAAGTATACGTGATGCAAGTAATGACGTTTGGAGCTACTTGCTCACCAGCTTGTGCACAATTCGTGAAGAATTCAAACGCAGAGAAATTTAGAGAGGCTCACCCACAAGCGGTAGAAGCTATACAAAACAACCATTACGTGGATGACTACCTAGATAGTTTCAATGACTTAAAAGACGCGTCAAAAATCGTAAACGAGGTTATTGCGATACATAAACATGGCCACTTTAACATTAGGAACTTTACATCCAATAGCGAGAAGCTGCTAGAAAAAATTCCGATGGAAAATAGGACTGAAATTAAAAAAGTGTTGTTCGAAAAACGCGAGGAATCATACGAGAAAGTACTTGGAATATACTGGGATACAAAAGAAGATTGTATAAGCTACAAAGTAGAATTCCCTATTACTCAAGAATTTACTAAACGACGATTGCTCTCACAAAGCATGAGTGTTTATGACCCGCTAGGATTACTTTCGCATATAACAATTCAATCTAGAATCTTAATGCAAGAGCTTTGGAAAAGTGGAATTACATGGGATGAACCAATTAACTCAACCATGAAGGCTAAGTGGGAAAAATGGCATCAAAGACTCGAAGAAGCTAAATCGACCAAAATACCACGCTCATATAGTAAATTTTCTTACCCTAAGGAACGAGAGCTACATGTATTCGTAGATGCATCAGAGAATGCCTTCGCATCTGTAGTGTACCTTAAAAATATATATGAATCATGCACTGACATCAATATCGTAGCCGCGAAGGCAAGGGTAGCACCAACTAAAATTATTTCTGTACCACGGCTTGAATTACAAGCCGCGGTATTAGGGACTAGGTTGGTAAAGACGGTGAAAGATCAACTGCGCATATCAATAAAAAGAGTAGTTTTTTGGACAGATTCAAGAACAGTATTAGCGTGGATTCGCTAAGAACCACGCAAATATAAGCAGTTTGTTGCCTTAAGAATTGGAGAAATCTTAGAAACAACATATGTAAACCAATGGAAATGGGTAAATAGCAAAAATAATCCAGCTGATGAAGCTACGAAATATACAAAATATAACTCGATCTGGTTCTCTGGTCCCGAGTTCTTACATGCCAATGAGGAAAATTGGCCCAAGGAAGATGAAAAAATTGATACTTCCGAAGAAATTAGACCCATGTACCCTATCAAATCGAAAAAAATCAATGGTCTTGATAATATTCACATAAATTGGTGTTCGGAATTTACAAGGCTAAAGCGATCACTAGCCATTGTATTCAAATATATTGATTGGTTAAAATCAAAAGTGAAAAAAATAAAATTCAACAAAGCCATCGAGAAAGTTGATTTGGATTATGCCGAATTAGCTACAATGCTACTCTCGGAAAATAACGAGCGAAATACTAGAGTTGATCGTCTAAACACCCTTGTTACAAGGCAAACGAATTCCAAACACAAGCGTCCGCTTAAGTGTTTCTTATGCAAACGTGATCACAAAACATCAGCATGTCCAGAATTTGAAAAAATGAATGTTCCTCAGAGATATGATTTCATCTATAAACATAAACTATGTTTAGCCTGCTGTAATTTCACGAACCATATGGCAAAGAACTGTAGGATAGCAAAGCCTTGTGGAGTTGATGGATGTAAATTCAAACACCATCCTCTATTGCACAGAAGTAGCGAAAAAGACAAGGAAAGTGTTCCTCAGGAGTTCGTCAATTGTCACATGAATAAGGAGAAGAAAGTTTTGTATCAAATTATTCCGGTTACGCTAGACAACGGAAGTAAGAAGATTCAAACTTTCGCATTTATTGATCCAGGGTCGTCTGTGAGCTTAATTCACGATGACATTAAAACCAAACTAAGAATGAAGGGTCGGAATAATCCATTGACATTGATTTGGACTAATGGCGAAACTCAACAAGAATTAGACAGTGAAGAAGTTACTGTAGGTATATGCGGGAGCAATGATCAACATTTCTATTTGAAAAATCTGAGAACCGTATCAGATTTATCGCTTCCGTCTCAATCAATGTGTGTTGATGAATTGCAACAAAAATATGACCATTTAAAAGGTTTAGCCTTAAAAGGATATAATAACGCCAAACCAGAAATATTGTTGGGTCTCCCACACGCATATTTGATAAGCGGTAGTGAGGCGAGATCGGGTAGGTTTAATGAACCAGTTGCTCAGAGAACTAAGCTCGGATGGGTGCTATTTGGACAGACAAATGAACGTAAAACACAAAAAGAGCATGTACTCACCAATGACGAAATTGACTCATCAGATCTATTCAACAGACTGATGGAAGGTTACTTCAGTTTAGAAGACTTTGGAGCAAAAGCACCTGTGTGGGCATTGATGTCTAACGATGAGAAAAGAGCGATTGACATCATGAATAAAACTCTGACTTATCAAGAAGGAAGGTATGAAATCGGACTGTTGTGGAAACATGATAATGTACAGTTCCCAAATAGCTATCAATCAGCCTTGAACAGACTTCATGGTCAGGAATCAAGGATGAGTAAAAATCCAGCCTTGAAAAAATGGTATGTGGACAAAATTAAAGAGTATGTAATCAAGGGATACGCAAGAAAACTCACTTCTAAAGAGCAACAGAAACACGATCCTAAAAACTTCTATCTACCACACTTTACAGTGGTAAACCCAAATAAATTCCCTATAAAACCACGACTTGTATTTTATGCTGCTGCAAAGGTGAAAGGAGAATCTCTAAACACAAAGCTATTATCAGGCCCAGACGCGACAACGTCGCTGCAAGGAGTTTTAATACGGTTTAGAGAGGGAAAATTTGCAATTGCTGGGGACATTCAAGAAATGTTCCATCAAGTAAAAATAAGAAAAGAGGATCAAAATGCTCAAAGGTTCTTATTTAGGGAGAATTTTGATACAGATCCCGAAGTATACGTGATGCAAGTAATGACGTTTGGAGCTACTTGCTCACCAGCTTGTGCACAATTCGTGAAGAATTCAAACGCAGAGAAATTTAGAGAGGCTCACCCACAAGCGGTAGAAGCTATACAAAACAACCATTACGTGGATGACTACCTAGATAGTTTCAATGACTTAAAAGACGCGTCAAAAATCATAAACGAGGTTATTGCGATACATAAACATGGCCACTTTAACATTAGGAACTTTACATCCAATAGCGAGAAGCTGCTAGAAAAAATTCCGATGGAAAATAGGACTGAAATTAAAAAAGTGTTGTTCGAAAAACGCGAGGAATCATACGAGAAAGTACTTGGAATATACTGGGATACAAAAGAAGATTGTATAAGCTACAAAGTAGAATTCCCTATTACTCAAGAATTTACTAAACGACGATTGCTCTCACAAAGCATGAGTGTTTATGACCCGCTAGGATTACTTTCGCATATAACAATTCAATCTAGAATCTTAATGCAAGAGCTTTGGAAAAGTGGAATTACATGGGATGAACCAATTAACTCAACCATGAAGGCTAAGTGGGAAAAATGGCATCAAAGACTCGAAGAAGCTAAATCGACCAAAATACCACGCTCATATAGTAAATTTTCTTACCCTAAGGAACGAGAGCTACATGTATTCGTAGATGCATCAGAGAATGCCTTCGCATCTGTAGTGTACCTTAAAAATATATATGAATCATGCACTGACATCAATATCGTAGCCGCGAAGGCAAGGGTAGAACCAACTAAAATTATTTCTGTACCACGGCTTGAATTACAAGCCGCGGTATTAGGGACTAGGTTGGTAAAGACGGTGAAAGATCAACTGCGCATATCAATAAAAAGAGTAGTTTTTTGGACAGATTCAAGAACAGTATTAGCGTGGATTCGCTAAGAACCACGCAAATATAAGCAGTTTGTTGCCTTAAGAATTGGAGAAATCTTAGAAACAACATATGTAAACCAATGGAAATGGGTAAATAGCAAAAATAATCCAGCTGATGAAGCTACGAAATATACAAAATATAACTCGATCTGGTTCTCTGGTCCCGAGTTCTTACATGCCAATGAGGAAAATTGGCCCAAGGAAGATGAAAAAATTGATACTTCCGAAGAAATTAGACCCATGTACCCTATCAAATCGAAAAAAATCAATGGTCTTGATAATATTCACATAAATTGGTGTTCGGAATTTACAAGGCTAAAGCGATCACTAGCCATTGTATTCAAATATATTGATTGGTTAAAATCAAAAGTGAAAAAAATAAAATTCAACAAAACCATCGAGAAAGTTGATTTGGATTATGCCGAACGCATCTTAATTCAAAAGGCGCAATGGGAGTCATATCCCAGCGAAATGGAACTACTACAGAAGGGAGAGAAAATCCACCAAAAAAGCGAGATAAGAACGCTCAATCCTGAGCTCTGCGCACATGGACTGATAAGATCAAGAGGACGCATTGAAAATGCTAACTGTCTACCTACTTCAGCTAGAACGCCTATCATACTGTCTTACAAACACTACGTAAGCACATTAATATTACGCCATTACCATGAGAAATATCGGCATAGAAAAAGCGAAACGGTGATAGCAGCCGTACGACAAAAGTTTTGGATCACAAACATAAGAGTCGCAATTAAAACCGTTAAAAGAAACTGTCAGTACTGTAAAAACATGTCCGCGAAACCTGTTCTCCCAATAATGTCAGTCCTACCACCATGTAGAGTTACGCCATATTGCAAACCATTTACGTTTACTGGAACAGACTATTTCGGGCCATATTGCGTATCTATAGGCAGACGAATAGAAAAACGCTGGGGATGCCTATTCACCACATCGTATCCAATATAGCACCTAATGACGATATATCCATGCTTGATTCAATTCATTCGAATTTAGCAGAAGCCTTAACATTTTTGGGAAACGTAACTAGAGACAAAACTTTAGCAGAAATAACTATGTCAATAGAACGACAATGTAATAACGCTAAACAAGAAATAACTCTTTTACGTCGACTAAAAAGAAGTAAAGGAATACTTGGTTTTCTGAAGGATTTACTATTCGGAAGTAATGACGTGGAAGACGAAGTACAATCTTTACGCATCCATGAAGAGCAGAAGCTTCATGAAATTTCACAGACGATGAGAACCCTAAATGAGAAAAGCAAAAATATGGGAGACGAATTAAGCAAGAGAATTTATAATCTTAATTTAGGAATGACAGCCTTGAAGGAAAAGTACTCGGAAGAAAAAAATAATAAATTTACAGAAAAGTTTTTTGAAACAACAATATTAGCTTCACGACTGATTGAAGGAATAACTCAAAAATATAGAACATTAAGAACCCACCCCTTAACTAACGATGAAATGCAAAAAACAACTGAGAAAATCAGACGGCAGTTGCCGAGAGGATACACTATCCTTGGGGACCCGCTAGCAGTCAAATATGAATTTAAGAACGAAAATGGAACTATACACATAATAATGGAAAATGTTATTATCTTTAAGAACAATTTCGAACTCTTAAGAGTAATCTCGATTCCTGAGAATGGAAGTATTGTACAGATAGACCACCCTACTATAGCAATAAACGATAACGAAGAATTTTTCTACCCAAACGAAAATTTAGTAAAATTTAATAATAGTCATTATATAATAAATCAACCAGAATTTATTAGAACAATGGATTGTATAGCTGGCGCTGTATTCCATAAATCTACAAAAAACATGTGTATAACAAAAACACTACAGGAGCCATACGCAACGTTGATACAACTAAGCAAAGTTAATTCAATAGTGTATATAACCAGCCATTCTAAGACAATTATAATTCATTGCGATAATACAGTGATATCACCACCCTATAAGGTTGCGATTGTAGAGTTATCCCCAGACTGTAAAATTCTAACTGAGAATAACGTTTTATACGCCCAAATATCAGGAAATGATACAAAATCAAAAATATTCTTCAAATCAATAGAAAAGCTTCCATATAATATTGCAAAATTAGACGCAGATGTAAAACTAAACAAAACAATCTCGAATGAAAATCCATATATAGCATCCCTGAAAATGATCTAATTCAAAGGAAGCATGTCTTTACATTCGGCGGTGCAATAAGCATCATATCGGTAATTATGATAATAGGAATTTTCATGTTTATAAAGAAAAAATCGAGAAGGAACAGACAACATAATGAAAATAACGGACCTCCACGTTCTATTCTAGAAATGATAAGGCTAAATGGATTACGAGAAGGATTAACATCAAGAAATCCTCCTATGATTGTAAACCGCGATAGTTGTCTGTAATTGTAAATCTATGGGATATATTTACGGGGTCCGGAATGTCGCGGACAGATAGGCTACGAAATAAGTAAGACAAAATATACATTTAAAACAAGACCCCAGCTGAGCGAAGGAAAATATGTAAGAGCAAGACAAACTCAAGTACTTGCTTATCCTAAATCCCAAATGGGAAATAGTCGTTTAGTTAGGACGAAACGCAATATTTAGATAGGACCAATGTAAGGCAATTAACAAATGTAAGAGCTCAAGTGTTTGATCAGGCTAGAAAACGCTTGTAGCTCGAAATTATTGCTGGTCATAAATTCAAAACAGACGAATATTTAGATTGCGTCTGGTAAACAATTTAATGCACGCATCGCTTAGGATGCATTTATTACCCTTTCCATCCCTAGCTGCGCGCTCGGCTAGATACACCAGCAAAGTGTAATAAAATATAAGATGATGTTTATTCAGGTTTATTTTTAGGGCGAAGGATGGAAAGGGCCAACTCGAAAATAAGATAGGCCCACGGTGACGACCACGTGGTCGTCGCGTGGAGATAATGGAACCGATGTGTATCGGTTTCATGAAAGAGAGAGGAGATATTCCTCATCTTTAGGTTAAGAATGTCTGTATATATATTGTACATATTTGAAAAATAAAGTTAGTCTTAAACACGAACTCACGCGAAAAAGCGTAAAATTTCTTTATTTGTCAGAAAGAAATTTTCAGTAGAAGATCACGAACGTGTGCAAAGTCAAGCGGGCCTACAGCTGTAGGACGATCAACATAGTTGAAACTTATAATAAAGAAATTTCTACTTGTCTGGGAGCAATGTATCTAGGTGATACGATTTCAAAATACAATTGATACAATTTACTTCAATCATTCCAAATTTCTCATTTGCCGACATTTTGTACCATAAACTAAAACAACGAGAACTGGACTACGTTGAATGCGATAAGAGTATCAGGAACACATGTGCGAGTATAAAAGCGTTGTAAGACGAACGAAAATTCAATGCGGTTTGTTTATTCTAATGAGTAGAGCATTTTATTTGAAATTTGAACACGGAGTTTCCCAAACAACCGATACATGATCTTTTTTGTCGATCCTCTAATTTTCACAAAGTGAAATTCGGAAATGTACTGCGATTGTTCCATACGAAATCAGAATTTGCCGAGAAGAAAATATTGAAGATTATTTAAACACTGACCGGTAGCAATCTTGACTATATTTTTCAGAAAATTATTTTACTCACAAAGCTTACTACATTACATACTAACGCTTCAATCACAGCATCGGTCGAATTAAGTATTTTTGTTATTTGTAGACTGAAGACCTACTTAAGATCGACGATGGGAGAGGAGCGACTCGAAAAGTATAAACTATTGAAAATAAAATGCTCCTTGAGCTCCAACTTGAGAGTATTTTTTTGGAAAACATAATTGATCGATTTGCCCATTGCACAGAACGAAGAATATCATTATTGTATCGCTAGAAGAAATTTAATTAAAAAAATAATTTGTCCCCGAAAACAAGACTGTGATACTATATTTGAGAAATGTCATTTCATACTCCATTGCGCATCTAAATGTTATATTGAATTTATATACAACATATATCAACTACAAACGACTATTCAAAAATAGCCCAAAATTAGAATTAGACTCATAAATGCTTGAAATACGATGAAACACGATATAATTCAGCCAACGCATTGAAATTCTTGCATAAAGAAAACAATATTCGAGCGCTAATTAACCTCCATTTTGAAATTTTGAGTAAAAATTTTGGGTCACCGTGTAGGTGCACAACTAGTCAATTTACTCACGAGACGCCACTGCACATTGCGATTGTATAGCCGGAATAGGTGAAGTGAGCTCCCATTTAAGCTTTGTGCTTTTTGCCCTGAAATGCTGATCTCGTGAAGAAGCAAACTATAATTAATGTCAAAAAAGCAGATGATTATGTTGAAATTTAGAACATATTCAGCCAGAAAGATCACCCAATCCTCTGATATGATTTCCGGGTACCTGAATGCTTTGCGGAGAAGAAATTATAAGGTTATAAGAAAATTGATCGGAAAAGAAGAAAATCCATCAATTCTCTAATTCATGGAAAATACAAGGAATCAATCTAGGTCCGAACATGCTGATAATCCTTTCCTGTTATTTCTCCGATTCAAGTCTAGTGGGAAAGTCGCTCAATGAACATCGCGATATAGGTGCTAGTAAATTGAGCAATATACGTCACACAAAAGCTCTTGGTCGGTAAATAGCTTACCTAACTGTTTCACAAAGTTCATATTAGTTCTATGAAATATTTCGCGCTAATAGAAAGATCGCAACTATATTTAAATCATCTACAAGAACGTCGATTGGTAATTAATTCGCTTCTACTACATAGAAACTACGAATGTAAGCAAATGATGTTTGCCCAACAGATGCTCTGCATGTATGTGTAGCAAGAGCTTCATACCAGCACCCACCTTTCTTCGTTGAAGCTCAGCGTGGTCGTGGTTCTCTCTCCGTGGCTGCCTGGCTAGCGGTCCCGCTGGTTCTATCACTCCTTTCTGCCGGTGCACTCCACTTCCACACTCCTCGCCCACACACCTAATTTGTTTTCTTCTTGCTTTCTCTTACGGCCACTCACTTTTTTTTCGAGTATACGGTTTCTTTTTGCGTTCACTTTCCTGGCTTCTCTCCGTCCTATCTTTCTTCCACCACTCAATCCTTTTCTCCCCACCAATTCTCATAAAATTAGACTATGACTCCGCTCTTCTACACTCACCGGCTGAACCTTTCACCATCTAATTCATTAATAGCACCACGAGTATTCGCCATTATGCTATGCCGCGTGTGCGACAATCTTTCCTTAATTTTACTGAATAAATACTCCTGCACATTTTCACACTGAAATATTGAACTGGGTTGAACGGTTAGACGTAGTCCTACGGCAAAAAAACATCACGTTTGGCACGAGCCACTCCAGGCCAATAAAGTGATTGTTCTTTTCGAGCACCCGCAATTTCTTACACCGCACTGCTTGCCCTGAAGTTTCGGATCCCAAAACGATTTCAAGAACGCACCAAATTTCTTGTTAAATCTACTCTCAATGAAGGCTAGGCCAGATCACCAACGCACAAACTTTTTCGCCCATAGTTGCGAACGTGTAAGCGACGAATCAGCCAAAAGTGTTAAAAGTCACTATAATACAGAACGAAAAAAACCGCGAACGCCAACAAATCGTCTGCGTGCGCCGGTGGCTTAGACTATGAACTTCGAAGCAAATTCCCGAAAAAAACTCGTTGGAGTACAGCTTCGTGCCGCTGCTACTCTTGCTGGATGATTGTGTTTGTGAAAGAGCGAGGGATTTCTATCTCGCTTCCTTCGCTGTGCTGTATACATCGGTGTTGCCGATGTTCCGTTCGGCTATGCTTGACTCGCAGCGTGGTGCATTTAGTCTCATGAGAGAGCATATACACTTTGTGTGCTTTTGCGTGTGACATTTTATCTTTGCGGCACATCTGACTAATAATGCTACAACATTTAAAACTTATTTATTTCGGATAAATTCTGGATCTACAATTGGCGATCTAACGTACAAATCTACACCAAGGCGGCGCTGCAGTGAAAGTGATGATGGTTTTAAATTTTGCAATGTGAGTTTATAGAAGGTTTGAAGTTTTTTTTCCATAAAGCACAATGTTATAGTCATAGAAAATTATTCGATTGCGATGAGTTTGGACGAAATCTAATTCTGCGCAATTTTATATGTTATGGTATTTCCTTACTTTTTTTACCTTATTCAGTAGAGAAAATTGTATAAGTGTTGACGATGGTTGAATCAAAAAAGGAAATTCGAGAGCACAATCAAAAGCAAGTTGAAAAAATGCATGGTTCCTGCATATGAGAACTACCTTCGAAATAACGGAAGTAAAATATAAGTGATTTGTTTTGAGTTTTAGGTTAGATTATCATCATTTTCTTAGTTCAAAAACAAAATCCAGATGTCTTACCCATCGTTTAAGTTTTGCGTTAGATCGCCAATTTAACCATTGTCAACATTTATTTATTATATTTGATTTAACCATTGTCAACATTTATAAAATTTTCAGTACTGAAAGAGGTAAGAAAATAACATGTTATATATAAAACTGCGCAGATTTAAACTTCTTCCAAACTCATTGCAATCAAATAATCTTTTATGGTTATAACATTGTGATTTATGAAAAGAACTATAAACCTAGGTGTAGATTTGTACGTTAGATCGCCAGTACTTTTTTCGTTGATTTAGGC
Organism: Toxorhynchites rutilus septentrionalis; assembly: GCF_029784135.1. Taxonomy (NCBI): domain Eukaryota; kingdom Metazoa; phylum Arthropoda; class Insecta; order Diptera; family Culicidae; genus Toxorhynchites; species Toxorhynchites rutilus. The sequence continues at coordinate 173,241,682 of NC_073745.1, forward strand.
CGTCCGCACACGGGTCAACTCAAACTCAACCTCGGCTTGACGAAGGTTGAGAGCATGTGAAATCAAATGAGAGTCCGCACACGGGGCAACCAGTTGACAAGGTTGACTCAACCTGTTGGAAGCAACCTAGCATGTGGAGTTGCCGCTGTTTAAGGTTGACAACATTTCCGTTCATTTTTTTGTTCGCGTCATCAACTACACACGACTATGAGAAAAAGCTCAAAATTAGAATTAAACGATGAAACACAATTTCTTAGACAATTATTAATCTATTAATCAATTAAATAAACGTATGCAAAGTATGAAAATCATTAGGAATTTGTGTTACACCCTGTACACAAGCGTTCTTGGTCGTAAAGAATTGACGAATTTGCGTTGAATTTACAACCAGATGACGTAGCGAGTAAAATGAGGATGTTTTGTTTTTTTTTGGTATGGAATCCGTTCAAATTTTCTAGACAAATCAGAATTTATCTTTAAATTTCCCTGTTTCATGTATTTTTTCTACGCCGAAAAGATTCATCGTTTTACGATGTGCTATGTATATTACGAGGAATGGCTTGTTATAAGTATTGTAACTTTTTTTTTTCAACTAAATAAACGATGAATAGGGTGTTTTGCGCCAAAAATACTGCAAATCCTTCTCGTATCGGTCCTTGCATAATCAATGATATGTTCCATACGAAATCAGAATTTGCCGAGAAGAAAATATTGAAGATTATTTAAACACTGACCGGTAGCAATCTTGACTATATTTTTCAGAAAATTATTTTACTCACAAAGCTTACTACATTACATACTAACGCTTCAATCAACCACAGCATCGGTCGAACTAAGTATTTTTGTTATTTGTAGACTGAAGACCTACTTAAGATCAACGATGGGAGAGGAGCGACTCGAAAAGTATAAACTATTGAAAATAAAATGCTCCTTGAGCTCCAACTTGAGAGTATTTTTTTGGAAAACATAATTGATCGATTTGCCCATTGCACAGAACGAAGAATATCATTACTGTATCGCTAGAAGAAATTTAATTAAAAAAATAATTTGTCCCCGAAAACAAGACTGTGATACTATATTTGAGAAATGTCATTGCGCATCTAAATGTTATATTGAATTTATATACAACATATATCAACTACAAACGACTATTCAAAAATAGCCCAAAATTAGAATTAGACTCATAAATGCTTGAAATACGATGAAACACGATATAATTCACCAACGCATTGAAATTCTTGCATAAAGAAAACAATATTCGAGCGCTAATTAACCTCCATTTTGAAATTTTGAGTAAAAATTTTGGGTCACCGTGTAGGTGCACAACTAGTCAATTTACTCACGAGACGCCACTGCACATTGCGATTGTATAGCCGGAATAGGTGAAGTGAGCTCCCATTTAAGCTTTGTGCTTTTTGCCCTGAAATGCTGATCTCGTGAAGAAGCAAACTATAATTAATATTCGTTTGCAGATATCCTTAATCGGTGGTTAGTTTCGTCAAAAAAGCAGATGATTATGTTGAAATTTAGAACATATTCAGCCAGAAAGATCACCCAATCCTCTGATATGATTTCCGGGTACCTGAATGCTTTGCGGAGAAGAAATTATAAGGTTATAAGAAAATTGATCGGAAAAGAAGAAAATCCATCAATTCTCTAATTCATGGAAAATACAAGGAATCAATCTAGGTCCGAACATGCTGATAATCCTTTCCTGTTATTTCTCCGATTCAAGTCTAGTGGGAAAGTCGCTCAATGAACATCGCGATATAGGTGCTAGTAAGTTGAGCAATATACGTCACACAAAAGCTCTTGGTCGGTAAATAGCTTACCTAACTGTTTCACAAAGTTCATATTAGTTCTATGAAATATTTCGCGCTAATAGAAAGATCGCAACTATATTTAAATCATCTACAAGAACGTCGATTGGTAATTAATTCGCTTCTACTACATAGAAACTACGAATGTAAGCAAATGATGTTTGCCCAACAGATGCTCTGCATGTATGTGTAGCAAGAGCTTCATACCAGCACCCACCTTTCTTCGTTGAAGCTCAGCGTGGTCGTGGTTCTCTCTCCGTGGCTGCCTGGCTAGCGGTCCCGCTGGTTCTATCTCTCCTTTCTGCAGGTGCACTCCCCTTCCACACTCCTCGCCCACACACCTAATTTGTTTTCTTCTTGCGTTCTCTTACGGCCACTCACTTTTTTTTCGAGTATACGGTTTCTTTTTGCGTTCACTTTCCTGGCTTCTCTCCGTCCTATCTTTCTTCCACCACTCAATCCTTTTCTCCCCACCAATTCTCATAAAATTAGACTATGACTCCGCTCTTCTACACTCACCGGCTGAACCTTTCACCATCTAATTCATTAATAGCACCACGAGTATTCGCCATTATGCTATTCCGCGTGTGCGACAATCTTCCCTTAATTTTACTGAATAAATACTCCTGCACATTTTCACACTGAAATATTGAACTGGGTTGAACGGTTAGACGTAGTCCTACGACAAAAAAACATCACGTTTGGCACGAGCCACTCCAGGCCAATAAAGTGATTGTTCTTTTCGAGCACCCGCAATTTCTTACACCGCACTGCTTGCCCTGAAGTTTTGGATCCCAAAACGATTTCACGAACGCACCAAATTTCTTGTTAAATCTACTCTCAATGAAGGCTAGGTCAGATCACCAACGCACAAACTTTTTCGCCCATAGTTGCGAACGTGTAAGCGACGAATCAGCCAAAAGTGTTGAAAGTCACTATAATACAGAACGAAAAAAACCGGTGGCTTAGACTATGAACTTCGAAGCAAATTCCCGAAAAAAACTCGTTGGAGTACAGCTTCGTGCCGCTGCTACTCTTGCTGGATGATTGTGTTTGTGAAAGAGCGAGGGATTTCTATCTCGCTTCCTTCGCTGTGCTGTATACATCGGTGTTGCCGATGTTCCGTTCGGCTATGCTTGACTCGCAGCGTGGTGCATTTAGTCTCATGAGAGAGCATATACACTTTGTGTGCTTTTGCGTGTGACATTTTATCTTTGCGGCACATCTGACTAATAATGCTACAACATTTAAAACTTATTTATTTCGGATAAATTCTGGATCTACAATTGGCGATCTAACGTACAAATCTACACCAAGGCGGCGCTGCAGTGAAAGTGATGATGGTTTTAAATTTTGCAATGTGAGTTTATAGAAGGTTTGAAGTTTTTTCCATAAAGCACAATGTTATAGTCATAGAAAATTATTCGATTGCGATGAGTTTGGACGAAATCTAATTCTGCGCAATTTTATATGTTATGGTATTTCCTTACTTTTTTTACCTTATTCAGTAGAGGAAATTGTATAAGTGTTGACGATGGTTGAATCAAAAAAGGAAATTCGAGAGCACAATCAAAAGCAAGTTGAAAAAATGCATGGTTCCTGCATATGAGAACTACCTTCGAAATAACGGAAGTAAAATATAAGTGATTTGTTTTGAGTTTTAGGTAGATTATCATCATTTTCTTAGTTCAAAAACAAAATCCAGATGTCTTACCCATCGTTTAAGTTTTGCGTTAGATCGCCAATTTAACCATTGTCAACATTTATTTATTATATTTGATTTAACCATTGTCAACATTTATAAAATTTTCAGTACTGAAAGAGGTAAGAAAATAACATGTTATATATAAAACTGCGCAGATTTAAACTTCTTCCAAACTCATTGCAATCAAATAATCTTTTATGGTTATAACATTGTGATTTATGAAAAGAACTATAAACCTAGGTGTAGATTTGTACGTTAGATCGCCAGTACTTTTTTCGTTGATTTAGGCCGTCCGCACACGGGTCAACTCAAACTCAACCTCGGCTTGACGAAGGTTGAGAGCATGTGAAATCAAATGAGAGTCCGCACACGGGGCAACCAGTTGACAAGGTTGACTCAACCTGTTGGAAGCAACCTAGCATGTGGAGTTGCCGCTGTTTAAGGTTGACAACATTTCCGTTCATTTTTTTGTTCGCGTCATCAACTACACACGACTATGAGAAAAAGCTCAAAATTAGAATTAAACGATGAAACACAATTTCTTAGACAATTATTAATCTATTAATCAATTAAATAAACGTATGCAAAGTATGAAAATCATGAGGAATTTGTGTTACACCCTGTACACAAGCGTTCTTGGTCGTAAAGAATTGACGAATTTGCGTTGAATTTACAACCAGATGACGTAGCGAGTAAAATGAGGATGTTTTGTTTTTTTTGGTATAGAATCCGTTCAAATTTTCTAGACAAATCAGAATTTATCCTTAAATTTCCCTGTTTCATGTATTTTTTCTACGCCGAAAAGATTCATCGTTTTACGATGTGCTATGTATATTACGAGGAATGGCTTGTTATAAGTATTGTAACTTAATTTTTTTTTCAACTAAACTTTTCCTTCTCGTATCGGTCCTTACATAATCAATGATATCAGCCAATTTGATATGATATCGATTTCATCGCAATTGACGAATTTACGTTGGATTTACAACCAGATGGCACAGCGAGTAAAATGAGGATGTTTTGTTTTTTTGGTATGAAATTCGTTCAAATTTTCTAGACAAATCAGAATTTATCTTCAAATTTCCCGGTTTTCTGTATTCTTTCCACGCTTAAAAGGTTGGAAAATCATCATTTTACAATTTGCTATGTGTATTACGAGGAATGGCTTGTTATAAGCATTGTAACTTTAATTTCAGCTAAGTAAACGATGAATAGGGTGTTTTTCGCTAAAAATACTGCAAATCCTTCTCGTGTCGGCCCCTACCTAATCAATGACATCAGCCAATTTGATATGATATCGATTTCATCGCAATTATCTATAGTCTCGCGCACAATCATTTGTGCCCGAGAATTACGTATATCTACAAATATATTGATAACATTGTGTTGAAGCTTTGGTTAACTAAACTGCCAATTTGTTGGAAACAATTTCGTGCAATGGGAGATGTGCACAAGATAAGAGAACGGTTGAGGGTTCAATCAGAACTCCTCATCAATAGTCTCTCTCGTTCTCTCGCAACCCGAACTTAGACGACTAAACACGCTCCAGATCCGCAATCGACGCGCTTTACGTAAGGTGCTTTTATATAGCGGCTCTCTGAAAGCTCGCTTGGCGCAGATGATTTGTTACGTCATTGACATCAGTCTGTGCACTTTTCCTATGCACAGACTGGCTTCGCTCATGGCTATTTGGCTTCGGTCAAACAGTGTATGAGCACCCTTAGTTTATTGCAACAATTTGGCGTATCACTTACTAAGCTGGTTGCGCAAACATATGATGGGGCTCGAGTGATGTCAGGAGATAAAGGAGGAATCCAGGCGATCACAAATAAGTCGTTTTCAAACACTGACTATATTAATTGTAAGGCGCATATTTTGCTGCACCTTGCACGAATAATTAAAACAAGGAAATATTTCTCTTCCCTCCCTTCGTTGGCATCATTCTTCATCCAAACCCCAAAGCGCGGTTGCGAGTTGAAGAAATTTATACAGTAGATGTCGCGGACAGATAGGCTACGAAATAAGTAAGACAAAATATACATTTAAAACAAGACCCCAGCTGAGCGAAGGAAAATATGTAAGAGCAAGACAAACTCAAGTACTTGCTTATCCTAAATCCCAAATGGGAAATAGTCGTTTAGTTAGGACGAAACGCAATATTTAGATAGGACCAATGTAAGGCAATTAACAAATGTAAGAGCTCAAGTGTTTGATCAGGCTAGAAAACGCTTGTAGCTCGAAATTATTGCTGGTCATAAATTCAAAACAGACGAATATTTAGATTGCGTCTGGTAAACAATTTAATGCACGCATCGCTTAGGATGCATTTATTACCCTTTCCATCCCTAGCTGCGCGCTCGGCTAGATACACCAGCAAAGTGTAATAAAATATAAGATGATGTTTATTCAGGTTTATTTTTAGGGCGAAGGATGGAAAGGGCCAACTCGAAAATAAGATAGGCCCACGGTGACGACCACGTGGTCGTCGCGTGGAGATAATGGAACCGATGTGTATCGGTTTCATGAAAGAGAGAGGAGATATTCCTCATCTTTAGGTTAAGAATGTCTGTATATATATTGTACATATTTGAAAAATAAAGTTAGTCTTAAACACGAACTCACGCGAAAAAGCGTAAAATTTCTTTATTTGTCAGAAAGAAATTTTCATGGTGGCTCCAGAGAGGAACACCAAAGTTTCAGTGCGGATTCCTGACTCATACAAAAGCTAAATAGGCAGTGATTGCCAAGTAATTTAAAAAAAAAAATCGACAGTGATTGTCGATTGTGAACAAAAGTAATTCTTGGCAGCGATTGCCATTTGTTAACAAATTTTCCGGACAAAAGTGATTCTTGGCAGCGATTGCCATTTGTTAACAAGTTTTCCGGACAAAAGTGAAAAGTAACAGCAGCAGAGCGAGTAGATTCCAGGAGCTGAAGCAACAATAGGAGGAACCAGCTGCCGCAGTGAGGCAGCCGTGGAACAAAGACCTGGGGTGCGACGAGCGGTCGAACCAGGCACGGACACCAGCAGAGCCGAAAACCAGTAGCCGTGGGCGCCAGTAACAGCATCAGCAGTAGCAGCAGCAGTAAAAAACCATCGCAGTAGGAGCGAAACCAGGGTGACTTAGTACAAGACGACTTCACCGGAAACAGGTATAAAATTCACACATATAAATAAGTAAGGAAAATGTCTGTACAATTCACTAATAATAAGAATGGAAATTGCCGATTGTGCAATGAACCCGACTCTAGGGATGACCTAGTAGCGTGTGACGAATGCGACCGATGGTTTCATTTGACATGCGCAGGTCTAAAACAAAAACCTGCCAAAAATGAAAGATGGTTATGTATCAAATGTAAACGCATAGAAAGTGAGTTGCTTAGGCTCCAATCAAAGTCTGCAACTTCACTAGAGGATGAGAATTCATAGAGAATCGATACAAACTCTGGTAGAATCTTTCCAAAACATTAAAACGGAAAACAAAGAAGAAGATCTCGATCTATCTAGTTTAATGGTAAGACAATCTCTTTCAGATCTTCCAATGTTTGACGGCTCACACAGAGTGTGGCTAAGATTTAAAATAACTTTTGAGGAAACCACCCTTCAAGGAAAATTTTCTGAATTAGAAAATATAAATCGCCTTCAAAAGCATCTAAAAGGAGATGCACTGAGGTTAGTAAGTGCGCTCCTAATAGATAAATCAAACGTTCCCAAAATAATGGAGAAATTAGAGATGCGTTTTGGTAACCCAGAAACAATATACTCAAATTTGTTGAAAGATGCGATAAATGTCAAGAACCCTCGTTTTGAGTCACCACAAACAGTCATTGATTTTGTCACGTCGATCGACTGCTTCGTAACAAACGTTAAAATGTTAAAACATGATGAATATCTAAATGATCCAAGATTGATTCGTGACTTGGTTGCAAAACTCCCAAAACCCCTACATTTTCAATGGATAAAATTCGTGTCAGATTCAAAGAGAGATAGAGTAGATATAGACCCATTCATACAAACATTAGAAGATTTTAATGACTGGTTGAAACCGCATGAAGAATTAGCTACAATGCTACTCTCGGAAAATAACGAGCGAAATACTAGAGTTGATCGTCTAAACACCCTTGTTACAAGGCAAACGAATTCCAAACACAAGCGTCCGCTTAAGTGTTTCTTATGCAAACGTGATCACAAAACATCAGCATGTCCAGAATTTGAAAAAATGAATGTTCCTCAGAGATATGATTTCATCTATAAACATAAACTATGTTTAGCCTGCTGTAATTTCACGAACCATATGGCAAAGAACTGTAGGATAGCAAAGCCTTGTGGAGTTGATGGATGTAAATTCAAACACCATCCTCTATTGCACAGAAGTAGCGAAAAAGACAAGGAAAGTGTTCCTCAGGAGTTCGTCAATTGTCACATGAATAAGGAGAAGAAAGTTTTGTATCAAATTATTCCGGTTACGCTAGACAACGGAAGTAAGAAGATTCAAACTTTCGCATTTATTGATCCAGGGTCGTCTGTGAGCTTAATTCACGATGACATTAAAACCAAACTAAGAATGAAGGGTTGGAATAATCCAATAAATCAATGTCATTTGGACTAATGGCGAAACTCAACAAGAATTAGACAGTGAAGAAGTTACTGTAGGTATATGCGGGAGCAATGATCAACATTTCTATTTGAAAAATCTGAGAACCGTATCAGATTTATCGCTTCCGTCTCAATCAATGTGTGTTGATGAATTGCAACAAAAATATGACCATTTAAAAGGTTTAGCCTTAAAAGGATATAATAACGCCAAACCAGAAATATTGTTGGGTCTCCCACACGCATATTTGATAAGCGGTAGTGAGGCGAGATCGGGTAGGTTTAATGAACCAGTTGCTCAGAGAACTAATCTCGGATGGGTGCTATTTGGACAGACAAATGAACGTAAAACACAAAAAGAGCATGTACTCACCAATGACGAAATTGACTCATCAGATCTATTCAACAGACTGATGGAAGGTTACTTCAGTTTAGAAGACTTTGGAGCAAAAGCACCTGTGAGGGCATTGATGTCTAACGATGAGAAAAGAGCGATTGACATCATGAATAAAACTCTGACTTATCAAGAAGGAAGGTATGAAATCGGACTGTTGTGGAAACATGATAATGTACAGTTCCCAAATAGCTATCAATCAGCCTTGAACAGACTTCATGGTCAGGAATCAAGGATGAGTAAAAATCCAGCCTTGAAAAAATGGTATGTGGACAAAATTAAAGAGTATGTAATCAAGGGATACGCAAGAAAACTCACTTCTAAAGAGCAACAGAAACACGATCCTAAAAACTTCTATCTACCACACTTTACAGTGCTAAACCCAAATAAATTCCCTATAAAACCACGACTTGTATTTGATGCTGCTGCAAAGGTGAAAGGAGAATCTCTAAACACAAAGCTATTATCAGGCCCAGACGCGACAACGTCGCTGCAAGGAGTTTTAATACGGTTTAGAGAGGGAAAATTTGCAATTGCTGGGGACATTCAAGAAATGTTCCATCAAGTAAAAATAAGAAAAGAGGATCAAAATGCTCAAAGGTTCTTATTTAGGGAGAATTTTGATACAGATCCCGAAGTATACGTGATGCAAGTAATGACGTTTGGAGCTACTTGCTCACCAGCTTGTGCACAATTCGTGAAGAATTCAAACGCAGAGAAATTTAGAGAGGCTCACCCACAAGCGGTAGAAGCTATACAAAACAACCATTACGTGGATGACTACCTAGATAGTTTCAATGACTTAAAAGACGCGTCAAAAATCGTAAACGAGGTTATTGCGATACATAAACATGGCCACTTTAACATTAGGAACTTTACATCCAATAGCGAGAAGCTGCTAGAAAAAATTCCGATGGAAAATAGGACTGAAATTAAAAAAGTGTTGTTCGAAAAACGCGAGGAATCATACGAGAAAGTACTTGGAATATACTGGGATACAAAAGAAGATTGTATAAGCTACAAAGTAGAAATCCCTATTACTCAAGAATTTACTAAACGACGATTGCTCTCACAAAGCATGAGTGTTTATGACCCGCTAGGATTACTTTCGCATATAACAATTCAATCTAGAATCTTAATGCAAGAGCTTTGGAAAAGTGGAATTACATGGGATGAACCAATTAACTCAACCATGAAGGCTAAGTGGGAAAAATGGCATCGAAGACTCGAAGAAGCTAAATCGACCAGAATACCACGCTCATATAGTAAATTTTCTTACCCTAAGGAACGAGAGCTACATGTATTCGTAGATGCATCAGAGAATGCCTTCGCATCTGTAGTGTACCTTAAAAATATATATGAATCATGCACTGACATCAATATCGTAGCCGCGAAGGCAAGGGTAGCACCAACTAAAATTATTTCTGTACCACGGCTTGAATTACAAGCCGCGGTATTAGGGACTAGGTTGGTAAAGACGGTGAAAGATCAACTGCGCATATCAATAAAAAGAGTAGTTTTTTGGACAGATTCAAGAACAGTATTAGCGTGGATTCGCTAAGAACCACGCAAATATAAGCAGTTTGTTGCCTTAAGAATTGGAGAAATCTTAGAAACAACATATGTAAACCAATGGAAATGGGTAAATAGCAAAAATAATCCAGCTGATGAAGCTACGAAATATACAAAATATAACTCGATCTGGTTCTCTGGTCCCGAGTTCTTACATGCCAATGAGGAAAATTGGCCCAAGGAAGATGAAAAAATTGATACTTCCGAAGAAATTAGACCCATGTACCCTATCAAATCGAAAAAAATCAATGGTCTTGATAATATTCACATAAATTGGTGTTCGGAATTTACAAGGCTAAAGCGATCACTAGCCATTGTATTCAAATATATTGATTGGTTAAAATCAAAAGTGAAAAAAATAAAATTCAACAAAACCATCGAGAAAGTTGATTTGGATTATGCCGAACGCATCTTAATTCAAAAGGCGCAATGGGAGTCATATCCCAGCGAAATGGAACTACTACAGAAGGGAGAGAAAATCCACCAAAAAAGCGAGATAAGAACGCTCAATCCTGAGCTCTGCGCACATGGACTGATAAGATCAAGAGGACGCATTGAAAATGCTAACTGTCTACCTACTTCAGCTAGAACGCCTATCATACTGTCTTACAAACACTACGTAAGCACATTAATATTACGCCATTACCATGAGAAATATCGGCATAGAAAAAGCGAAACGGTGATAGCAGCCGTACGACAAAAGTTTTGGATCACAAACATAAGAGTCGCAATTAAAACCGTTAAAAGAAACTGTCAGTACTGTAAAAACATGTCCGCGAAACCTGTTCTCCCAATAATGTCAGTCCTACCACCATGTAGAGTTACGCCATATTGCAAACCATTTACGTTTACTGGAACAGACTATTTCGGGCCATATTGCGTATCTATAGGCAGACGAATAGAAAAACGCTGGGGATGCCTATTCACCACATCGTATCCAATATAGCACCTAATGACGATATATCCATGCTTGATTCAATTCATTCGAATTTAGCAGAAGCCTTAACATTTTTGGGAAACGTAACTAGAGACAAAACTTTAGCAGAAATAACTATGTCAATAGAACGACAATGTAATAACGCTAAACAAGAAATAACTCTTTTACGTCGACTAAAAAGAAGTAAAGGAATACTTGGTTTTCTGAAGGATTTACTATTCGGAAGTAATGACGTGGAAGACGAAGTACAATCTTTACGCATCCATGAAGAGCAGAAGCTTCATGAAATTTCACAGACGATGAGAACCCTAAATGAGAAAAGCAAAAATATGGGAGACGAATTAAGCAAGAGAATTTATAATCTTAATTTAGGAATGACAGCCTTGAAGGAAAAGTACTCGGAAGAAAAAAATAATAAATTTACAGAAAAGTTTTTTGAAACAACAATATTAGCTTCACGACTGATTGAAGGAATAACTCAAAAATATAGAACATTAAGAACCCACCCCTTAACTAACGATGAAATGCAAAAAACAACTGAGAAAATCAGACGGCAGTTGCCGAGAGGATACACTATCCTTGGGGACCCGCTAGCAGTCAAATATGAATTTAAGAACGAAAATGGAACTATACACATAATAATGGAAAATGTTATTATCTTTAAGAACAATTTCGAACTCTTAAGAGTAATCTCGATTCCTGAGAATGGAAGTATTGTACAGATAGACCACCCTACTATAGCAATAAACGATAACGAAGAATTTTTCTACCCAAACGAAAATTTAGTAAAATTTAATAATAGTCATTATATAATAAATCAACCAGAATTTATTAGAACAATGGATTGTATAGCTGGCGCTGTATTCCATAAATCTACAAAAAACATGTGTATAACAAAAACACTACAGGAGCCATACGCAACGTTGATACAACTAAGCAAAGTTAATTCAATAGTGTATATAACCAGCCATTCTAAGACAATTATAATTCATTGCGATAATACAGTGATATCACCACCCTATAAGGTTGCGATTGTAGAGTTATCCCCAGACTGTAAAATTCTAACTGAGAATAACGTTTTATACGCCCAAATATCAGGAAATGATACAAAATCAAAAATATTCTTCAAATCAATAGAAAAGCTTCCATATAATATTGCAAAATTAGACGCAGATGTAAAACTAAACAAAACAATCTCGAATGAAAATCCATATATAGCATCCCTGAAAATGATCTAATTCAAAGGAAGCATGTCTTTACATTCGGCGGTGCAATAAGCATCATATCGGTAATTATGATAATAGGAATTTTCATGTTTATAAAGAAAAAATCGAGAAGGAACAGACAACATAATGAAAATAACGGACCTCCACGTTCTATTCTAGAAATGATAAGGCTAAATGGATTACGAGAAGGATTAACATCAAGAAATCCTCCTATGATTGTAAACCGCGATAGTTGTCTGTAATTGTAAATCTATGGGATATATTTACGGGGTCCGGAATGTCGCGGACAGATAGGCTACGAAATAAGTAAGACAAAATATACATTTAAAACAAGACCCCAGCTGAGCGAAGGAAAATATGTAAGAGCAAGACAAACTCAAGTACTTGCTTATCCTAAATCCCAAATGGGAAATAGTCGTTTAGTTAGGACGAAACGCAATATTTAGATAGGACCAATGTAAGGCAATTAACAAATGTAAGAGCTCAAGTGTTTGATCAGGCTAGAAAACGCTTGTAGCTCGAAATTATTGCTGGTCATAAATTCAAAACAGACGAATATTTAGATTGCGTCTGGTAAACAATTTAATGCACGCATCGCTTAGGATGCATTTATTACCCTTTCCATCCCTAGCTGCGCGCTCGGCTAGATACACCAGCAAAGTGTAATAAAATATAAGATGATGTTTATTCAGGTTTATTTTTAGGGCGAAGGATGGAAAGGGCCAACTCGAAAATAAGATAGGCCCACGGTGACGACCACGTGGTCGTCGCGTGGAGATAATGGAACCGATGTGTATCGGTTTCATGAAAGAGAGAGGAGATATTCCTCATCTTTAGGTTAAGAATGTCTGTATATATATTGTACATATTTGAAAAATAAAGTTAGTCTTAAACACGAACTCACGCGAAAAAGCGTAAAATTTCTTTATTTGTCAGAAAGAAATTTTCAGTAGAAGATCACGAACGTGTGCAAAGTCAAGCGGGCCTACAGCTGTAGGACGATCAACATAGTTGAAACTTATAATAAAGAAATTTCTACTTGTCTGGGAGCAATGTATCTAGGTGATACGATTTCAAAATACAATTGATACAATTTACTTCAATCATTCCAAATTTCTCATTTGCCGACATTTTGTACCATAAACTAAAACAACGAGAACTGGACTACGTTGAATGCGATAAGAGTATCAGGAACACATGTGCGAGTATAAAAGCGTTGTAAGACGAACGAAAATTCAATGCGGTTTGTTTATTCTAATGAGTAGAGCATTTTATTTGAAATTTGAACACGGAGTTTCCCAAACAACCGATACATGATCTTTTTTGTCGATCCTCTAATTTTCACAAAGTGAAATTCGGAAATGTACTGCGATTGTTCCATACGAAATCAGAATTTGCCGAGAAGAAAATATTGAAGATTATTTAAACACTGACCGGTAGCAATCTTGACTATATTTTTCAGAAAATTATTTTACTCACAAAGCTTACTACATTACATACTAACGCTTCAATCACAGCATCGGTCGAATTAAGTATTTTTGTTATTTGTAGACTGAAGACCTACTTAAGATCGACGATGGGAGAGGAGCGACTCGAAAAGTATAAACTATTGAAAATAAAATGCTCCTTGAGCTCCAACTTGAGAGTATTTTTTTGGAAAACATAATTGATCGATTTGCCCATTGCACAGAACGAAGAATATCATTATTGTATCGCTAGAAGAAATTTAATTAAAAAAATAATTTGTCCCCGAAAACAAGACTGTGATACTATATTTGAGAAATGTCATTTCATACTCCATTGCGCATCTAAATGTTATATTGAATTTATATACAACATATATCAACTACAAACGACTATTCAAAAATAGCCCAAAATTAGAATTAGACTCATAAATGCTTGAAATACGATGAAACACGATATAATTCAGCCAACGCATTGAAATTCTTGCATAAAGAAAACAATATTCGAGCGCTAATTAACCTCCATTTTGAAATTTTGAGTAAAAATTTTGGGTCACCGTGTAGGTGCACAACTAGTCAATTTACTCACGAGACGCCACTGCACATTGCGATTGTATAGCCGGAATAGGTGAAGTGAGCTCCCATTTAAGCTTTGTGCTTTTTGCCCTGAAATGCTGATCTCGTGAAGAAGCAAACTATAATTAATGTCAAAAAAGCAGATGATTATGTTGAAATTTAGAACATATTCAGCCAGAAAGATCACCCAATCCTCTGATATGATTTCCGGGTACCTGAATGCTTTGCGGAGAAGAAATTATAAGGTTATAAGAAAATTGATCGGAAAAGAAGAAAATCCATCAATTCTCTAATTCATGGAAAATACAAGGAATCAATCTAGGTCCGAACATGCTGATAATCCTTTCCTGTTATTTCTCCGATTCAAGTCTAGTGGGAAAGTCGCTCAATGAACATCGCGATATAGGTGCTAGTAAATTGAGCAATATACGTCACACAAAAGCTCTTGGTCGGTAAATAGCTTACCTAACTGTTTCACAAAGTTCATATTAGTTCTATGAAATATTTCGCGCTAATAGAAAGATCGCAACTATATTTAAATCATCTACAAGAACGTCGATTGGTAATTAATTCGCTTCTACTACATAGAAACTACGAATGTAAGCAAATGATGTTTGCCCAACAGATGCTCTGCATGTATGTGTAGCAAGAGCTTCATACCAGCACCCACCTTTCTTCGTTGAAGCTCAGCGTGGTCGTGGTTCTCTCTCCGTGGCTGCCTGGCTAGCGGTCCCGCTGGTTCTATCACTCCTTTCTGCCGGTGCACTCCACTTCCACACTCCTCGCCCACACACCTAATTTGTTTTCTTCTTGCTTTCTCTTACGGCCACTCACTTTTTTTCGAGTATACGGTTTCTTTTTGCGTTCACTTTCCTGGCTTCTCTCCGTCCTATCTTTCTTCCACCACTCAATCCTTTTCTCCCCACCAATTCTCATAAAATTAGACTATGACTCCGCTCTTCTACACTCACCGGCTGAACCTTTCACCATCTAATTCATTAATAGCACCACGAGTATTCGCCATTATGCTATGCCGCGTGTGCGACAATCTTCCCTTAATTTTACTGAATAAATACTCCTGCACATTTTCACACTGAAATATTGAACTGGGTTGAACGGTTAGACGTAGTCCTACGGCAAAAAAACATCACGTTTGGCACGAGCCACTCCAGGCCAATAAAGTGATTGTTCTTTTCGAGCACCCGCAATTTCTTACACCGCACTGCTTGCCCTGAAGTTTCGGATCCCAAAACGATTTCAAGAACGCACCAAATTTCTTGTTAAATCTACTCTCAATGAAGGCTAGGCCAGATCACCAACGCACAAACTTTTTCGCCCATAGTTGCGAACGTGTAAGCGACGAATCAGCCAAAAGTGTTAAAAGTCACTATAATACAGAACGAAAAAAACCGCGAACGCCAACAAATCGTCTGCGTGCGCCGGTGGCTTAGACTATGAACTTCGAAGCAAATTCCCGAAAAAAACTCGTTGGAGTACAGCTTCGTGCCGCTGCTACTCTTGCTGGATGATTGTGTTTGTGAAAGAGCGAGGGATTTCTATCTCGCTTCCTTCGCTGTGCTGTATACATCGGTGTTGCCGATGTTCCGTTCGGCTATGCTTGACTCGCAGCGTGGTGCATTTAGTCTCATGAGAGAGCATATACACTTTGTGTGCTTTTGCGTGTGACATTTTATCTTTGCGGCACATCTGACTAATAATGCTACAACATTTAAAACTTATTTATTTCGGATAAATTCTGGATCTACAATTGGCGATCTAACGTACAAATCTACACCAAGGCGGCGCTGCAGTGAAAGTGATGATGGTTTTAAATTTTGCAATGTGAGTTTATAGAAGGTTTGAAGTTTTTTTTCCATAAAGCACAATGTTATAGTCATAGAAAATTATTCGATTGCGATGAGTTTGGACGAAATCTAATTCTGCGCAATTTTATATGTTATGGTATTTCCTTACTTTTTTTACCTTATTCAGTAGAGAAAATTGTATAAGTGTTGACGATGGTTGAATCAAAAAAGGAAATTCGAGAGCACAATCAAAAGCAAGTTGAAAAAATGCATGGTTCCTGCATATGAGAACTACCTTCGAAATAACGGAAGTAAAATATAAGTGATTTGTTTTGAGTTTTAGGTTAGATTATCATCATTTTCTTAGTTCAAAAACAAAATCCAGATGTCTTACCCATCGTTTAAGTTTTGCGTTAGATCGCCAATTTAACCATTGTCAACATTTATTTATTATATTTGATTTAACCATTGTCAACATTTATAAAATTTTCAGTACTGAAAGAGGTAAGAAAATAACATGTTATATATAAAACTGCGCAGATTTAAACTTCTTCCAAACTCATTGCAATCAAATAATCTTTTATGGTTATAACATTGTGATTTATGAAAAGAACTATAAACCTAGGTGTAGATTTGTACGTTAGATCGCCAGTACTTTTTTCGTTGATTTAGGCCGTCCGCACACGGGTCAACTCAAACTCAACCTCGGCTTGACGAAGGTTGAGAGCATGTGAAATCAAATGAGAGTCCGCACACGGGGCAACCAGTTGACAAGGTTGACTCAACCTGTTGGAAGCAACCTAGCATGTGGAGTTGCCGCTGTTTAAGGTTGACAACATTTCCGTTCATTTTTTTGTTCGCGTCATCAACTACACACGACTATGAGAAAAAGCTCAAAATTAGAATTAAACGATGAAACACAATTTCTTAGACAATTATTAATCTATTAATCAATTAAATAAACGTATGCAAAGTATGAAAATCATTAGGAATTTGTGTTACACCCTGTACACAAGCGTTCTTGGTCGTAAAGAATTGACGAATTTGCGTTGAATTTACAACCAGATGACGTAGCGAGTAAAATGAGGATGTTTTGTTTTTTTTGGTATGGAATCCGTTCAAATTTTCTAGACAAATCAGAATTTATCTTTAAATTTCCCTGTTTCATGTATTTTTTCTACGCCGAAAAGATTCATCGTTTTACGATGTGCTATGTATATTACGAGGAATGGCTTGTTATAAGTATTGTAACTTTTTTTTTTCAACTAAATAAACGATGAATAGGGTGTTATGCGCCAAAAATACTGCAAATCCTTCTCGTATCGGTCCTTACATAATCAATGATATGTTCCATACGAAATCAGAATTTGCCGAGAAGAAAATATTGAAGATTATTTAAACACTGACCGGTAGCAATCTTGACTATATTTTTCAGAAAATTATTTTACTCACAAAGCTTACTACATTACATACTAACGCTTCAATCAACCACAGCATCGGTCGAACTAAGTATTTTTGTTATTTGTAGACTGAAGACCTACTTAAGATCAACGATGGGAGAGGAGCGACTCGAAAAGTATAAACTATTGAAAATAAAATGCTCCTTGAGCTCCAACTTGAGAGTATTTTTTTGGAAAACATAATTGATCGATTTGCCCATTGCACAGAACGAAGAATATCATTACTGTATCGCTAGAAGAAATTTAATTAAAAAAATAATTTGTCCCCGAAAACAAGACTGTGATACTATATTTGAGAAATGTCATTGCGCATCTAAATGTTATATTGAATTTATATACAACATATATCAACTACAAACGACTATTCAAAAATAGCCCAAAATTAGAATTAGACTCATAAATGCTTGAAATACGATGAAACACGATATAATTCAGCCAACGCATTGAAATTCTTGCATAAAGAAAACAATATTCGAGCGCTAATTAACCTCCATTTTGAAATTTTGAGTAAAAATTTTGGGTCACCGTGTAGGTGCACAACTAGTCAACTTACTCACGAGACGCCACTGCACATTGCGATTGTATAGCCGGAATAGGTGAAGTGAGCTCCCATTTAAGCTTTGTGCTTTTTGCCCTGAAATGCTGATCTCGCGAAGAAGCAAACTATAATTAATATTCGTTTGCAGATATCCTTAATCGGTGGTTAGTTTCGTCAAAAAAGCAGATGATTATGTTGAAATTTAGAACATATTCAGCCAGAAAGATCACCCAATCCTCTGATATGATTTCCGGGTACCTGAATGCTTTGCGGAGAAGAAATTATAAGGTTATAAGAAAATTGATCGGAAAAGAAGAAAATCCATCAATTCTCTAATTCATGGAAAATACAAGGAATCAATCTAGGTCCGAACATGCTGATAATCCTTTCCTGTTATTTCTCCGATTCAAGTCTAGTGGGAAAGTCGCTCAATGAACATCGCGATATAGGTGCTAGTAAGTTGAGCAATATACGTCACACAAAAGCTCTTGGTCGGTAAATAGCTTACCTAACTGTTTCACAAAGTTCATATTAGTTCTATGAAATATTTCGCGCTAATAGAAAGATCGCAACTATATTTAAATCATCTACAAGAACGTCGATTGGTAATTAATTCGCTTCTACTACATAGAAACTACGAATGTAAGCAAATGATGTTTGCCCAACAGATGCTCTGCATGTATGTGTAGCAAGAGCTTCATACCAGCACCCACCTTTCTTCGTTGAAGCTCAGCGTGGTCGTGGTTCTCTCTCCGTGGCTGCCTGGCTAGCGGTCCCGCTGGTTCTATCTCTCCTTTCTGCCGGTGCACTCCACTTCCACACTCCTCGCCCACACACCTAATTTGTTTTCTTCTTGCGTTCTCTTACGGCCACTCACTTTTTTTTCGAGTATACGGTTTCTTTTTGCGTTCACTTTCCTGGCTTCTCTCCGTCCTATCTTTCTTCCACCACTCAATCCTTTTCTCCCCACCAATTCTCATAAAATTAGACTATGACTCCGCTCTTCTACACTCACCGGCTGAACCTTTCACCATCTAATTCATTAATAGCACCACGAGTATTCGCCATTATGCTATGCCGCGTGTGCGACAATCTTCCCTTAATTTTACTGAATAAATACTCCTGCACATTTTCACACTGAAATATTGAACTGGGTTGAACGGTTAGACGTAGTCCTACGGCAAAAAAACATCACGTTTGGCACGAGCCACTCCAGGCCAATAAAGTGATTGTTCTTTTCGAGCACCCGCAATTTCTTACACCGCACTGCTTGCCCTGAAGTTTCGGATCCCAAAACGATTTCACGAACGCACCAAATTTCTTGTTAAATCTACTCTCAATGAAGGCTAGGTCAGATCACCAACGCACAAACTTTTTCGCCCATAGTTGCGAACGTGTAAGCGACGAATCAGCCAAAAGTGTTGAAAGTCACTATAATACAGAACGAAAAAAACCGGTGGCTTAGACTATGAACTTCGAAGCAAATTCCCGAAAAAAACTCGTTGGAGTACAGCTTCGTGCCGCTGCTACTCTTGCTGGATGATTGTGTTTGTGAAAGAGCGAGGGATTTCTATCTCGCTTCCTTCGCTGTGCTGTATACATCGGTGTTGCCGATGTTCCGTTCGGCTATGCTTGACTCGCAGCGTGGTGCATTTAGTCTCATGAGAGAGCATATACACTTTGTGTGCTTTTGCGTGTGACATTTTATCTTTGCGGCACATCTGACTAATAATGCTACAACATTTAAAACTTATTTATTTCGGATAAATTCTGGATCTACAATTGGCGATCTAACGTACAAATCTACACCAAGGCGGCGCTGCAGTGAAAGTGATGATGGTTTTAAATTTTGCAATGTGAGTTTATAGAAGGTTTGAAGTTTTTTTTCCATAAAGCACAATGTTATAGTCATAGAAAATTATTCGATTGCGATGAGTTTGGACGAAATCTAATTCTGCGCAATTTTATATGTTATGGTATTTCCTTACTTTTTTTACCTTATTCAGTAGAGAAAATTGTATAAGTGTTGACGATGGTTGAATCAAAAAAGGAAATTCGAGAGCACAATCAAAAGCAAGTTGAAAAAATGCATGGTTCCTGCATATGAGAACTACCTTCGAAATAACGGAAGTAAAATATAAGTGATTTGTTTTGAGTTTTAGGTTAGATTATCATCATTTTCTTAGTTCAAAAAGACGGGTGGGTAATGTCGGGGACATAACCGGAGTGACGTAGGACTATACAAAGGGGACAGCTTTTGTTAAATATATATTTTAAATATATTGTTTTATTTTCTTCTCCTACGTGAATACCTACCTATCTACCTGAAAAATGGATTAGTTTACTGTTTACTCTTTATGAATATGTTGATGGTTCTGAAAAGAACCTTTGGTGTTGTGTTTTTGTTATCACTCGATACTCCCATCTTGTTCGGTTAAACCTTCCTGTTTAGCTATTGCGTTTGCCACTCGCCACAGCTTTCACAGTTGGAAAATTTCTTGCTATCCAGCTTGTGACATGTTGTTCAGTAAATTACATTTAATGCGACGTGCCGGAGAAACACTTTGCCACTCACTGAAACTAATTGTTGCCTTGATGAGCGCCGAACCGAAGCTGTTCTTTATGCGGGTTTTCTGATTGTCGTGAGCAGCTTTGCAAGCCAACTCGAGCACTCCGACGGCCGAAACTCTATAATCGCTGTTAGGTATACTGGTGCTCCGGCACCAATCCGTTCAGCCTAGTTACCCTTGCGGAGCAATCAGTGAATGCGACCAACAGGGAACTGGAGACCTGCACGGATCGAGTGAGACTTTGCCTTTCCCTTAACTTGTCCTCCTTTGTTACGACCACGATGCCGATGCCATACAACCACACGGGTTTACGGTTTGAAAGAAAATAAGATATTTTTTTGGGGTCCGCGTGTTTTATACTCTAGCGGTACACACTCACAGGATAGAGACAAATCGGCAGACTCAGCCAGAGGGGCGAGTCCAACGAGACGAACGAATGAGCGTTAAAAGGGAGCGATGGCAAAAAATACATTCATAGAGGCGAATGAACTGAAAAGTTTAAACCCTCTTAAAGCCAAAAAGAAGAAGTAGAAGAAAATACATTCATTACGATTTGTTCGCTCGTTGGATTCACATGCAGGCTAAAAAGGGTCCTTTTCAGGATCACAAAATTATCTTCAATCTAAAAAGTTTATTGTTTTGTTATCACTCGATATCCCCATCTTGTTCGGCTAAACCTTTCTGTTTAGCGATTGCATTTGCCACTCGCCACAGCTTTCACAGTTGGAAAATTTCTTCCCATCCAGCTTGTGACATATTTTACAGTAAATTACATTCAATGGCACGTCGCATTACCACCACTCAGTATCGGATTGGAGGTAATTTTAACCTGTAATTGAACATTTGCGATGACAGTGGTACAGTGTCAACTTTCAATGTGGGGTCATAATTTGGACCCCGAACTCTATGTTTACAAAAGTGTCCAACTAAATATGTCGCATTACATGTCCGTCCAATTAGTTAAATGTCGAGATAAGTGTAAATTACTGTACTTTCAATCTAGAAGCAATTTAAGAATTGGTGAAAATCAATAAGCTCAGAACAACTGCCAAATTCACATACTCATCATATCCTGGCAAACAAATTATGAAAAAATCAATTTGTGTTTTATTATTATTTTGGATATTGTTTTAGAAAGCATTGAACTGTATTTCCTAAACTCTTTTTTGGAAGGTTTAATGGCCCTGAAAAGCGCCTTGTTTTATGGAATGGTTCCAATTTAGAAAACTTAGTACTCGTGGTTTTGAAAAAAACCATTTCGAACGCCCTCGATGCCGCCTTGTTCTGGATTTGCCACCAAAGCAGTTTGTATAAAGAACAAACTTTTTTCTTTTGTTACCTGATGCCGTTTTGCGATTGCGTTTGCCACTCGCCACTCGCTGCAACTGCCTGTTGTCTTGATGTCCACCGAATCGAATGTGGTCTGTTCCGAATGCGGGTTTTCTTATTGTCGCGAGCAGCTTTACCAGCCAACTCGATCACTTCGACGGCCGAAACTATATAACGCCGGCTAGGTGGACTGCTGCACTGGTACTAACGTGCTCGGCCTAGCTACCCTTGCGGGGAACTCCAGATCAACACGGTTCGAGCGGGATTTTGCCTTTCCCTTCACTTTTCCTCCTTTACCATGTCCAGACATGGCTGCTTGGATTGGTTTGTTGATGTGTTGTGATGCGAACCGATGTGGTGTACGGTTTGAATGAGAATGATCGTTACGGCAGCGGAGCGGGGATTTTTAAGCTGACTGGCTGGCTCGAGAATTACGCATGTGTGAGACTGCGACCAATGTTTCGTTCATTTTTTTCTTCTTCCTTTCCAATCGTGCTTCATTCTATTTTGCTGCTGCTCTGGTTGCCCGTTTTGGTCGGTACGATTTGAGGAGCACAAAATGGACCAATCAAAAATGGGCACATAGTGTATTTTGACAATGCTTGATATTTCACAATTATTCAATTATTTATCTCCAGAAAAATGAAATGTTATTCGTTATGATAGATGCGTAGATATATTTCCTATCAATTGTTGCAAAAACCTTTGCGATCTATTGAGAAATGCTCGAGTTATAAGCGTTCCAAATCTTGCATTTTTTCCTACTTGTTCAGTGCCTAGATTTCCATTTCACCCCCTATATCTTCCGGTTAGACGTAGTCCTACGTCAAAACAAAATCCAGATGTCTTACCCATCGTTTAAGTTTTGCGTTAGATCGCCAATTTAACCATTGTCAACATTTATTTATTATATTTGATTTAACCATTGTCAACATTTATAAAATTTTCAGTACTGAAAGAGGTAAGAAAATAACATGTTATATATAAAACTGCGCAGATTTAAACTTCTTCCAAACTCATTGCAATCAAATAATCTTTTATGGTTATAACATTGTGATTTATGAAAAGAACTATAAACCTAGGTGTAGATTTGTACGTTAGATCGCCAGTACTTTTTTCGTTGATTTAGGCCCTCCGCACACGGGTCAACTCAAACTCAACCTCGGCTTGACGAAGGTTGAGAGCATGTGAAATCAAATGAGAGTCCGCACACGGGGCAACCAGTTGACAAGGTTGACTCAACCTGTTGGAAGCAACCTAGCATGTGGAGTTGCCGCTGTTTAAGGTTGACAACATTTCCGTTCATTTTTTTGTTCGCGTCATCAACTACACACGACTATGAGAAAAAGCTCAAAATTAGAATTAAACGATGAAACACAATTTCTTAGACAATTATTAATCTATTAATCAATTAAATAAACGTATGCAAAGTATGAAAATCATTAGGAATTTGTGTTACACCCTGTACACAAGCGTTCTTGGTCGTAAAGAATTGACGAATTTGCGTTGAATTTACAACCAGATGACGTAGCGAGTAAAATGAGGATGTTTTGTTTTTTTTTGGTATGGAATCCGTTCAAATTTTCTAGACAAATCAGAATTTATCTTTAAATTTCCCTGTTTCATGTATTTTTTCTACGCCGAAAAGATTCATCGTTTTACGATGTGCTATGTATATTACGAGGAATGGCTTGTTATAAGTATTGTAACTTTTTTTTTTCAACTAAATAAACGATGAATAGGGTGTTTTGCGCCAAAAATACTGCAAATCCTTCTCGTATCGGTCCTTACATAATAATTGATATGTTCCATACGAAATCAGAATTTGCCGAGAAGAAAATATTGAAGATTATTTAAACACTGACCGGTAGCAATCTTGACTATATTTTTCAGAAAATTATTTTACTCACAAAGCTTACTACATTACATACTAACGCTTCAATCAACCACAGCATCGGTCGAACTAAGTATTTTTGTTATTTGTAGACTGAAGACCTACTTAAGATCAACGATGGGAGAGGAGCGACTCGAAAAGTATAAACTATTAAAAATAAAATGCTCCTTGAGCTCCAACTTGAGAGTATTTTTTTGGAAAACATAATTGATCGATTTGCCCATTGCACAGAACGAAGAATATCATTACTGTATCGCTAGAAGAAATTTAATTAAAAAAATAATTTGTCCCCGAAAACAAGACTGTGATACTATATTTGAGAAATGTCATTGCGCATCTAAATGTTATATTGAATTTATATACAACATATATCAACTACAAACGACTATTCAAAAATAGCCCAAAATTAGAATTAGACTCATAAATGCTTGAAATACGATGAAACACGATATAATTCACCAACGCATTGAAATTCTTGCATAAAGAAAACAATATTCGAGCGCTAATTAACCTCCATTTTGAAATTTTGAGTAAAAATTTTGGGTCACCGTGTAGGTGCACAACTAGTCAATTTACTCACGAGACGCCACTGCACATTGCGATTGTATAGCCGGAATAGGTGAAGTGAGCTCCCATTTAAGCTTTGTGCTTTTTGCCCTGAAATGCTGATCTCGTGAAGAAGCAAACTATAATTAATATTCGTTTGCAGATATCCTTAATCGGTGGTTAGTTTCGTCAAAAAAGCAGATGATTATGTTGAAATTTAGAACATATTCAGCCAGAAAGATCACCCAATCCTCTGATATGATTTCCGGGTACCTGAATGCTTTGCGGAGAAGAAATTATAAGGTTATAAGAAAATTGATCGGAAAAGAAGAAAATCCATCAATTCTCTAATTCATGGAAAATACAAGGAATCAATCTAGGTCCGAACATGCTGATAATCCTTTCCTGTTATTTCTCCGATTCAAGTCTAGTGGGAAAGTCGCTCAATGAACATCGCGATATAGGTGCTAGTAAGTTGAGCAATATACGTCACACAAAAGCTCTTGGTCGGTAAATAGCTTACCTAACTGTTTCACAAAGTTCATATTAGTTCTATGAAATATTTCGCGCTAATAGAAAGATCGCAACTATATTTAAATCATCTACAAGAACGTCGATTGGTAATTAATTCGCTTCTACTACATAGAAACTACGAATGTAAGCAAATGATGTTTGCCCAACAGATGCTCTGCATGTATGTGTAGCAAGAGCTTCATACCAGCACCCACCTTTCTTCGTTGAAGCTCAGCGTGGTCGTGGTTCTCTCTCCGTGGCTGCCTGGCTAGCGGTCCCGCTGGTTCTATCTCTCCTTTCTGCCGGTGCACTCCCCTTCCACACTCCTCGCCCACACACCTAATTTGTTTTCTTCTTGCGTTCTCTTACGGCCACTCACTTTTTTTTCGAGTATACGGTTTCTTTTTGCGTTCACTTTCCTGGCTTCTCTCCGTCCTATCTTTCTTCCACCACTCAATCCTTTTCTCCCCACCAATTCTCATAAAATTAGACTATGACTCCGCTCTTCTACACTCACCGGCTGAACCTTTCACCATCTAATTCATTAATAGCACCACGAGTATTCGCCATTATGCTATGCCGCGTGTGCGACAATCTTCCCTTAATTTTACTGAATAAATACTCCTGCACATTTTCACACTGAAATATTGAACTGGGTTGAACGGTTAGACGTAGTCCTACGGCAAAAAAACATCACGTTTGGCACGAGCCACTCCAGGCCAATAAAGTGATTGTTCTTTTCGAGCACCCGCAATTTCTTACACCGCACTGCTTGCCCTGAAGTTTCGGATCCCAAAACGATTTCACGAACGCACCAAATTTCTTGTTAAATCTACTCTCAATGAAGGCTAGGTCAGATCACCAACGCACAAACTTTTTCGCCCATAGTTGCGAACGTGTAAGCGACGAATCAGCCAAAAGTGTTGAAAGTCACTATAATACAGAACGAAAAAAACCGGTGGCTTAGACTATGAACTTCGAAGCAAATTCCCGAAAAAAACTCGTTGGAGTACAGCTTCGTGCCGCTGCTACTCTTGCTGGATGATTGTGTTTGTGAAAGAGCGAGGGATTTCTATCTCGCTTCCTTCGCTGTGCTGTATACATCGGTGTTGCCGATGTTCCGTTCGGCTATGCTTGACTCGCAGCGTGGTGCATTTAGTCTCATGAGAGAGCATATACACTTTGTGTGCTTTTGCGTGTGACATTTTATCTTTGCGGCACATCTGACTAATAATGCTACAACATTTAAAACTTATTTATTTCGGATAAATTCTGGATCTACAATTGGCGATCTAACGTACAAATCTACACCAAGGCGGCGCTGCAGTGAAAGTGATGATGGTTTTAAATTTTGCAATGTGAGTTTATAGAAGGTTTGAAGTTTTTTCCATAAAGCACAATGTTATAGTCATAGAAAATTATTCGATTGCGATGAGTTTGGACGAAATCTAATTCTGCGCAATTTTATATGTTATGGTATTTCCTTACTTTTTTTACCTTATTCAGTAGAGAAAATTGTATAAGTGTTGACGATGGTTGAATCAAAAAAGGAAATTCGAGAGCACAATCAAAAGCAAGTTGAAAAAATGCATGGTTCCTGCATATGAGAACTACCTTCGAAATAACGGAAGTAAAATATAAGTGATTTGTTTTGAGTTTTAGGTAGATTATCATCATTTTCTTAGTTCAAAAACAAAATCCAGATGTCTTACCCATCGTTTAAGTTTTGCGTTAGATCGCCAATTTAACCATTGTCAACATTTATTTATTATATTTGATTTAACCATTGTCAACATTTATAAAATTTTCAGTACTGAAAGAGGTAAGAAAATAACATGTTATATATAAAACTGCGCAGATTTAAACTTCTTCCAAACTCATTGCAATCAAATAATCTTTTATGGTTATAACATTGTGATTTATGAAAAGAACTATAAACCTAGGTGTAGATTTGTACGTTAGATCGCCAGTACTTTTTTCGTTGATTTAGGCCGTCCGCACACGGGTCAACTCAAACTCAACCTCGGCTTGACGAAGGTTGAGAGCATGTGAAATCAAATGAGAGTCCGCACACGGGGCAACCAGTTGACAAGGTTGACTCAACCTGTTGGAAGCAACCTAGCATGTGGAGTTGCCGCTGTTTAAGGTTGACAACATTTCCGTTCATTTTTTTGTTCGCGTCATCAACTACACACGACTATGAGAAAAAGCTCAAAATTAGAATTAAACGATGAAACACAATTTCTTAGACAATTATTAATCTATTAATCAATTAAATAAACGTATGCAAAGTATGAAAATCATGAGGAATTTGTGTTACACCCTGTACACAAGCGTTCTTGGTCGTAAAGAATTGACGAATTTGCGTTGAATTTACAACCAGATGACGTAGCGAGTAAAATGAGGATGTTTTGTTTTTTTTGGTATGGAATCCGTTCAAATTTTCTAGACAAATCAGAATTTATCTTTAAATTTCCCTGTTTCATGTATTTTTTCTACGCCGAAAAGATTCATCGTTTTACGATGTGCTATGTATATTACGAGGAATGGCTTGTTATAAGTATTGTAACTTAATTTTTTTTTCAACTAAACTTTTCCTTCTCGTATCGGTCCTTACATAATCAATGATATCAGCCAATTTGATATGATATCGATTTCATCGCAATTGACGAATTTACGTTGGATTTACAACCAGATGGCACAGCGAGTAAAATGAGGATGTTTTGTTTTTTTGGTATGAAATTCGTTCAAATTTTCTAGACAAATCAGAATTTATCTTCAAATTTCCCGGTTTTCTGTATTCTTTCCACGCTTAAAAGGTTGGAAAATCATCATTTTACAATTTGCTATGTGTATTACGAGGAATGGCTTGTTATAAGCATTGTAACTTTAATTTCAGCTAAGTAAACGATGAATAGGGTGTTTTTCGCTAAAAATACTGCAAATCCTTCTCGTGTCGGCCCCTACCTAATCAATGACATCAGCCAATTTGATATGATATCGATTTCATCGCAATTATCTATAGTCTCGCGCACAATCATTTGTGCCCGAGAATTACGTATATCTACAAATATATTGATAACATTGTGTTGAAGCTTTGGTTAACTAAACTGCCAATTTGTTGGAAACAATTTCGTGCAATGGGAGATGTGCACAAGATAAGAGAACGGTTGAGGGTTCAATCAGAACTCGTCATCAATAGTCTCTCTCGTTCTCTCGCAACCCGAACTTAGACGACTAAACACGCTCCAGATCCGCAATCGACGCGCTTTACGTAAGGTGCTTTTATATAGCGGCTCTCTGAAAGCTCGCTTGGCGCAGATGATTTGTTACGTCATTGACATCAGTCTGTGCACTTTTCCTATGCACAGACTGGCTTCGGTCATGGCTATTTGGCTTCGGTCAAACAGTGTATGAGCACCCTTAGTTTATTGCAACAATTTGGCGTATCACTTACTAAGCTGGTTGCGCAAACATATGATGGGGCTCGAGTGATGTCAGGAGATAAAGGAGGAATTCAGGCGATCACAAAGAAGTCGTTTTCAAACACTGACTATATTAATTGTAAGGCGCATATTCTGCTGCACCTTGCACGAATAATTAAAACAAGGAAATATTTCTCTTCCCTCCCTTCGTTGGCATCATTCTTCATCCAAACCCCAAAGCGCGGTTGCGAGTTGAAGAAATTTATACAGTAGATGTCGCGGAAAGATAGGCTACGAAATAAGTAAGACAAAATATACATTTAAAACAAGACCCCAGCTGAGCGAAGGAAAATATGTAAGAGCAAGACAAACTCAAGTACTTGCTTATCCTAAATCCCAAATGGGAAATAGTCGTTTAGTTAGGACGAAACGCAATATTTAGATAGGACCAATGTAAGGCAATTAACAAATGTAAGAGCTCAAGTGTTTGATCAGGCAAGAAAACGCTTGTAGCTCGAAATTATTGCTGGTCATAAATTCAAAACAGACGAATATTTAGATTGCGTCTGGTAAACAATTTAATGCACGCATCGCTTAGGATGCATTTATTACCCTTTCCATCCCTAGCTGCGCGCTCGGCTAGATACACCAGCAAAGTGTAATAAAATATAAGATGATGTTTATTCAGGTTTATTTTTAGGGCGAAGGATGGAAAGGGCCAACTCGAAAATAAGATAGGCCCACGGTGACGACCACGTGGTCGTCGCGTGGAGATAATGGAACCGATGTGTATCGGTTTCATGAAAGAGAGAGGAGATATTCCTCATCTTTAGGTTAAGAATGTCTGTATATATATTGTACATATTTGAAAAATAAAGTTAGTCTTAAACACGAACTCACGCGAAAAAGCGTAAAATTTCTTTATTTGTCAGAAAGAAATTTTCATGGTGGCTCCAGAGAGGAACACCAAAGAAATTTTACGCTTTTTCGCGAAGTAATTCTTGGCAGCGATTGCCATTTGTTAACAAATTTTCCGGACAAAAGTGATTCTTGGCAGCGATTGCCATTTGTTAACAAGTTTTCCGGACAAAAGTGATTCTTGGCAGCGATTGCCATTTGTTAACAAGTTCTCCGAACAAAAGTAATTCTTGGCAGCGATTGCCATTTGTTAACAAATTTTCCGGACAAAAGTGATTCTTGGCAGCGATTGCCATTTGTTAACAAGTTTTCCGGACAAAAGTGATTCTTGGCAGCGATTGCCATTTGTTAACAAGTTCTCCGAACAAAAGTGATTCTTGGCAGCGATTACCATTTGTGAAGTATTTCTGACAAGTGGAAAATCGGACGTTCATGTGATTGGCAGAGATTGCCTTTAATAAAAACAATTTTTGGACAGTGATTGGCAGTGATTGCCAGGAGCTGAAAAAGTGAACCTTGGCAAGCTCTATCAAGGCAGTGATTGCCGGTAGTTTGAAGGCAAAATTGTCACCTGGAACGGCCAGGTTAAGAACCCGAACAGTGTTTAAAAAAAAAAAGAGAAGTAATAGCAGCAGCACTAGTAACAGCAGCAGAGCGAGTAGATTCCAGGAGCTGAAGCAACAATAGGAGGAACCAGCTGCCGCAGTGAGGCAGCCGTGGAACAAAGACCTGGGGTGCGACGAGCGGTCGAACCAGGCACGGACACCAGCAGAGCCGAAAACCAGTAGCCGTGGGCGCCAGTAACAGCATCAGCAGTAGCAGCAGCAGTAGAAAACCATCGCAGTAGGAGCGAAACCAGGGTGACTTAGTACAAGACGACTTCACCGGAAACAGGTATAAAATTCACACATATAAATAAGTAAGGAAAATGTCTGTACAATTCACTAATAATAAGAATGGAAATTGCCGATTGTGCAATGAACCCGAATCTAGGGATGACCTAGTAGCGTGTGACGAATGCGACCGATGGTTTCATTTGACATGCGCAGGTCTAAAACAAAAACCTGCCAAAAATGAAAGATGGTTATGTATCAAATGTAAACGCATAGAAAGTGAGTTGCTTAGGCTCCAATCAAAGTCTGCAACTTCACTAGAGGATCTTATGAGAATTCATAGAGAATCGATACAAACTCTGGTAGAATCTTTCCAAAACATTAAAACGGAAAACAAAGAAGATCTCGATCTATCTAGATTAATGGTAAGACAATCTCTTTCAGATCTTCCAATATTTGACGGCTCACACAGAGTGTGGCCTAGATTTAAAATAACTTTTGAGGAAACCACCCTTCAAGGAAAATTTTCTAAATTAGAAAATATAAATCGCCTTCAAAAGCATCTAAAAGGAGATGCACTGAGGTTAGTAAGTGCGCTCCTAATAGATAAATCAAACGTTCCCAAAATAATGGAGAAATTAGAGATGCGTTTTGGTAACCCAGAAACAATATACTCAAATTTGTTGAAAGATGCGATAAATGTCAAGAACCCTCGTTTTGAGTCACCACAAACAGTCATTGATTTTGTCACGTCGATCGACTGCTTCGTAACAAACGTTAAAATGTTAAAACATGATGAATATCTAAATGATCCAAGATTGATTCGTGACTTGGTTGCAAAACTCCCAAAACCCCTACATTTTCAATGGATAAAATTCGTGTCAGATTCAAAGAGAGATAGAGTAGATATAGACCCATTCATACCAACATTAGAAGATTTTAATGACTGGTTGAAACCGCATGAAGCTACTCTCGGAAAATAACGAGCGAAATACTAGAGTTGATCGTCTAAACACCCTTGTTACAAGGCAAACGAATTCCAAACACAAGCGTCCGCTTAAGTGTTTCTTATGCAAACGTGATCACAAAACATCAGCATGTCCAGAATTTGAAAAAATGAATGTTCCTCAGAGATATGATTTCATCTATAAACATAAACTATGTTTAGCCTGCTGTAATTTCACGAACCATATGGCAAAGAACTGTAGGATAGCAAAGCCTTGTGGAGTTGATGGATGTAAATTCAAACACCATCCTCTATTGCACAGAAGTAGCGAAAAAGACAAGGAAAGTGTTCCTCAGGAGTTCGTCAATTGTCACATGAATAAGGAGAAGAAAGTTTTGTATCAAATTATTCCGGTTACGCTAGACAACGGAAGTAAGAAGATTCAAACTTTCGCATTTATTGATCCAGGGTCGTCTGTGAGCTTAATTCACGATGACATTAAAACCAAACTAAGAATGAAGGGTCGGAATAATCCATTGACATTGATTTGGACTAATGGCGAAACTCAACAAGAATTAGACAGTGAAGAAGTTACTGTAGGTATATGCGGGAGCAATGATCAACATTTCTATTTGAAAAATCTGAGAACCGTATCAGATTTATCGCTTCCGTCTCAATCAATGTGTGTTGATGAATTGCAACAAAAATATGACCATTTAAAAGGTTTAGCCTTAAAAGGATATAATAACGCCAAACCAGAAATATTGTTGGGTCTCCCACACGCATATTTGATAAGCGGTAGTGAGGCGAGATCGGGTAGGTTTAATGAACCAGTTGCTCAGAGAACTAAGCTCGGATGGGTGCTATTTGGACAGACAAATGAACGTAAAACACAAAAAGAGCATGTACTCACCAATGACGAAATTGACTCATCAGATCTATTCAACAGAATGATGGAAGGTTACTTCAGTTTAGAAGACTTTGGAGCAAAAGCACCTGTGAGGGCATTGATGTCTAACGATGAGAAAAGAGCGATTGACATCATGAATAAAACTCTGACTTATCAAGAAGGAAGGTATGAAATCGGACTGTTGTGGAAACATGATAATGTACAGTTCCCAAATAGCTATCAATCAGCCTTGAACAGACTTCATGGTCAGGAATCAAGGATGAGTAAAAATCCAGCCTTGAAAAAATGGTATGTGGACAAAATTAAAGAGTATGTAATCAAGGGATACGCAAGAAAACTCACTTCTAAAGAGCAACAGAAACACGATCCTAAAAACTTCTATCTACCACACTTTACAGTGGTAAACCCAAATAAATTCCCTATAAAACCACGACTTGTATTTGATGCTGCTGCAAAGGTGAAAGGAGAATCTCTAAACACAAAGCTATTATCAGGCCCAGACGCGACAACGTCGCTGCAAGGAGTTTTAATACGGTTTAGAGAGGGAAAATTTGCAATTGCTGGGGACATTCAAGAAATGTTCCATCAAGTAAAAATAAGAAAAGAGGATCAAAATGCTCAAAGGTTCTTATTTAGGGAGAATTTTGATACAGATCCCGAAGTATACGTGATGCAAGTAATGACGTTTGGAGCTACTTGCTCACCAGCTTGTGCACAATTCGTGAAGAATTCAAACGCAGAGAAATTTAGAGAGGCTCACCCCCAAGCGGTAGAAGCTATACAAAACAACCATTACGTGGATGACTACCTAGATAGTTTCAATGACTTAAAAGACGCGTCAAAAATCGTAAACGAGGTTATTGCGATACATAAACATGGCCACTTTAACATTAGGAACTTTACATCCAATAGCGAGAAGCTGCTAGAAAAAATTCCGATGGAAAATAGGACTGAAATTAAAAAAGTGTTGTTCGAAAAACGCGAGGAATCATACGAGAAAGTACTTGGAATATACTGGGATACAAAAGAAGATTGTATAAGCTACAAAGTAGAAATCCCTATTACTCAAGAATTTACTAAACGACGATTGCTCTCACAAAGCATGAGTGTTTATGACACTTTGTGTTTATGCAAGAGCTTTGGAAAAGTGGAATTACATGGGATGAACCAATTAACTCAACCATGAAGGCTAAGTGGGAAAAATGGCATCAAAGACTCGAAGAAGCTAAATCGACCAAAATACCACGCTCATATAGTAAATTTTCTTACCCTAAGGAACGAGAGCTACATGTATTCGTAGATGCATCAGAGAATGCCTTCGCATCTGTAGTGTACCTTAAAAATATAAATGAATCATGCACTGACATCAATATCGTAGCCGCGAAGGCAAGGGTAGCACCAACTAAAATTATTTCTGTACCACGGCTTGAATTACAAGCCGCGGTATTAGGGACTAGGTTGGTAAAGACGGTGAAAGATCAACTGCGCATATCAATAAAAAGAGTAGTTTTTTGGACAGATTCAAGAACAGTATTAGCGTGGATTCGCTAAGAACCACGCAAATATAAGCAGTTTGTTGCCTTAAGAATTGGAGAAATCTTAGAAACAACATATGTAAACCAATGGAAATGGGTAAATAGCAAAAATAATCCAGCTGATGAAGCTACGAAATATACAAAATATAACTCGATCTGGTTCTCTGGTCCCGAGTTCTTACATGCCAATGAGGAAAATTGGCCCAAGGAAGATGAAAAAATTGATACTTCCGAAGAAATTAGACCCATGTACCCTATCAAATCGAAAAAAATCAATGGTCTTGATAATATTCACATAAATTGGTGTTCGGAATTTACAAGGCTAAAGCGATACAAGGCTAAAGCGATCACTATTCAAATATATTGATTGGTTAAAATCAAAAGTGAGAAAAATAAAATTCAACAAAACCATCGAGAAAGTTGATTTGGATTATGCCGAACGCATCTTAATTCAAAAGGCGCAATGGGAG
Organism: Toxorhynchites rutilus septentrionalis; assembly: GCF_029784135.1. Classification (NCBI taxonomy): domain Eukaryota; kingdom Metazoa; phylum Arthropoda; class Insecta; order Diptera; family Culicidae; genus Toxorhynchites; species Toxorhynchites rutilus. The sequence continues at coordinate 173,275,661 of NC_073745.1, forward strand.
TCATATCCCAGCGAAATGGAACTACTACAGAAGGGAGAGAAAATCCACCAAAAAAGCGAGATAAGAACGCTCAATCCTGAGCTCTGCGCACATGGACTGATAAGATCAAGAGGACGCATTGAAAATGCTAACTGTCTACCTACTTCAGCTAGAACGCCTATCATACTGTCTTACAAACACTACGTAAGCACATTAATATTACGCCATTACCATGAGAAATATCGGCATAGAAAAAGCGAAACGGTGATAGCAGCCGTACGACAAAAGTTTTGGATCACAAACATAAGAGTCGCAATTAAAACCGTTAAAAGAAACTGTCAGTACTGTAAAAACATGTCCGCGAAACCTGTTCCCCCAATAATGTCAGTCCTACCACCATGTAGAGTTACGCCATATTGCAAACCATTTACGTTTACTGGAACAGACTATTTCGGGCCATATTGCGTATCTATAGGCAGACGAATAGAAAAACGCTGGGGATGCCTATTCACCTGTCTGACCACTAGAGCAGTGCATCTTGAACTAGCACAAGATATGAGCACAGACTCTTTCATTATATGCTTTCGAAATCTACAATATCGTAGAGGTAAAGTACAAGAATTATTTAGCGACAATGGAACTAATTTCATTGGAGCGAAAAACGAGTTCGACAGAATGCTTAGAAAATTATCGAATGACGAAGTTAAATGGCACTTCAATCCTCCCGCTTCGCCACATTTCGGCGGAGCGTGGGAAAGAATGGTAAAAGAAATAAAAAGTTTGCTGCCGCAAGGGCAAGGAACAATGCCAGAATATGAGCTCCGAACGGTTCTAACCGAAATAGAATTTCTTTTCAACAATCGACCATTAACACATATTCCACTAGATATTGAAGATGACGAAGTTTTAACTCCCAATCATTTTTTGTTGGGATGCGCTGGCGAAGCGGTAGCTTCTATCGACGATGTCTCAAGGGCGGAGGCCACTCGGCAGCACTGGAAAAGAGCGCAATTAACTGTCAAAGGATATTGGGATCGATGGGTAAAGGAATACCTTCCAACATTAACTAAAAGAAACAAATGGTTGGAGAAAGTTAAACCTATAAAGGAAGGCGACATAGTTGTATTCGCCGATGAGGAGAAAAAAGGCAAATGGCATAAAGGCAAGGTGATTAAAACCGTTGTTAATACGGACGGACAAGTTAGATCCGCAACCGTAAAAACAATAAAAGGGGAATTTATTAGACCAGCTGTGAAATTAGCAGTATTAGAGGTGATTCGAAACGATACAGACCACACTAAGAGCTCGCCAGAAAATAATATTTTTTCATCGCCTCTCAACTTTGTTGGTGTAATACAAGCTGCACCAGAGAATAAGATGGAAGTGGGAGAACGAAAAAAGTTTCCGAACTGGGGAATAAGGAAAACAGCTGACGACAAACATGTAAAAGAACTTGCATCGAGTTTCAAGTCAAAACAAGATCAAAAACAGAAAGTTACAGGAAAAATGAGACCATATACTGGCTCAATACAAAACAAATTAGTAACTGCTTTAGCAGTTTTGGCATTAGTTAATTTAACAAGTGCCGTGAGCATTAAGCCTCTCGAAGGAGGAGGATTGATGTTCGACCATTTAGGATCCTGCCTAGTAAAGCGTGGAATCTGGAGGACGAACATCGTATCCAATATAGCACCTAATGACGATATATCCATGCTTGATTCAATTCATTCGAATTTAGCAGAAGCCTTAACATTTTTGGGAAACGTAACTAGAGACAAAACTTTAGCAGAAATAACTATGTCAATAGAACGACAATGTAATAACGCTAAACAAGAAATAACTCTTTTACGTCGACTAAAAAGAAGTAAAGGAATACTTGGTTTTCTGAAGGATTTACTATTCGGAAGTAATGACGTGGAAGACGAAGTACAATCTTTACGCATCCATGAAGAGCAGAAGCTTCATGAAATTTCACAGACGATGAGAACCCTAAATGAGAAAAGCAAAAATATGGGAGACGAATTAAGCAAGAGAATTTATAATCTTAATTTAGGAATGACAGCCTTGAAGGAAAAGTACTCGGAAGAAAAAAATAATAAATTTACAGAAAAGTTTTTTGAAACAACAATATTAGCTTCACGACTGATTGAAGGAATAACTCAAAAATATAGAACATTAAGAACCCACCCCTTAACTAACGATGAAATGCAAAAAACAACTGAGAAAATCAGACGGCAGTTGCCGAGAGGATACACTATCCTTGGGGACCCGCTAGCAGTCAAATATGAATTTAAGAATGAAAATGGAACTATACACATAATAATGGAAAATGTTATTATCTTTAAGAACAATTTCGAACTCTTAAGAGTAATCTCGATTCCTGAGAATGGAAGTATTGTACAGATAGACCACCCTACTATAGCAATAAACGATAACGAAGAATTTTTCTACCCAAACGAAAATTTAGTAAAATTTAATAATAGTCATTATATAATAAATCAACCAGAATTTATTAGAACAATGGATTGTATAGCTGGCGCTGTATTCCATAAATCTACAAAAAAACATGTGTATAACAAAAACACTACAGGAGCCATACGCAACGTTGATACAACTAAGCAAAGTTAATTCAATAGTGTATATAACCAGCCATTCTAAGACAATTATAATTCATTGCGATAATACAGTGATATCACCACCATATAAGGTTGCGATTGTAGAGTTATCCCCAGACTGTAAAATTCTAACTGAGAATAACGTTTTATACGCCCAAATATCAGGAAATGATACAAAATCAAAAATATTCTTCAAATCAATAGAGAAGCTTCCATATAATATAAAATATAATATAAAAATTTGAACATAGAGGACATAAGCATCCCTGAAAATGATCTAATTCAAAGGAAGCATGTCTTTACATTCGGCGGTGCAATAAGCATCATATCGGTAATTATGATAATAGGAATTTTCATGTTTATAAAGAAAAAATCGAGAAGGAACAGACAACATAATGAAAATAACGAACCTCCACGTTCTATTCTAGAAATGATAAGGCTAAATGGATTACGAGAAGGACTAACATCAAGAAATCCTGCTATGATTGTAAACCGCGATAGTTGTCTGTAATTGTAAATCTATGGGACATATTTACGGGGTCCGGAATGTCGCGGACAGATAGGCTACGAAATAAGTAAGACAAAATATACATTTAAAACAAGACCCCAGCTGAGCGAAGGAAAATATGTAAGAGCAAGACAAACTCAAGTACTTGCTTATCCTAAATCCCAAATGGGAAATAGTCGTTTAGTTAGGACGAAACGCAATATTTAGATAGGACCAATGTAAGGCAATTAACAAATGTAAGAGCTCAAGTGTTTGATCAGGCTAGAAAACGCTTGTAGCTCGAAATTATTGCTGGTCATAAATTCAAAACAGACGAATATTTAGATTGCGTCTGGTAAACAATTTAATGCACGCATCGCTTAGGATGCATTTATTACCCTTTCCATCCCTAGCTGCGCGCTCGGCTAGATACACCAGCAAAGTGTAATAAAATATAAGATGATGTTTATTCAGGTTTATTTTTAGGGCGAAGGATGGAAAGGGCCAACTCGAAAATAAGATAGGCCCACGGTGACGACCACGTGGTCGTCGCGTGGAGATAATGGAACCGATGTGTATCGGTTTCATGAAAGAGAGAGGAGATATTCCTCATCTTTAGGTTAAGAATGTCTGTATATATATTGTACATATTTGAAAAATAAAGTTAGTCTTAAACACGAACTCACGCGAAAAAGCGTAAAATTTCTTTATTTGTCAGAAAGAAATTTTCATGGTGGCGGATTCCTGACTCATACAAAAGCTAAATAGGCAGTGATTGCCAAGTAATTAAAAAAAAAAAAATCGACAGTGATTGTCGATTGTGAACAAAAGTAATTCTTGGCAGCGATTGCCATTTGTTAACAAATTTTCCGGACAAAAGTGATTCTTGGCAGCGATTGCCATTTGTTAACAAGTTTTCCGGACAAAAGTGATTCTTGGCAGCGATTGCCATTTGTTAACAAGTTCTCCGAACAAAAGTAATTCTTGGCAGCGATTGCCATTTGTTAACAAATTTTCCGGACAAAAGTGATTCTTGGCAGCGATTGCCATTTGTTAACAAGTTTTCAGGACAAAAGTGATTCTTGGCAGCGATTGCCATTTGTTAACAAGTTTTCCGAACAAAAGTGATTCTTGGCAGCGATTACCATTTGTGAAGTATTTCTGACAAGTGGAAAATCGGACGTTCATGTGATTGGCAGAGATTGCCTTTAATAAAAACAATTTTTGGACAGTGATTGGCAGTGATTGCCAGGAGCTGAAAAAGTGAACCTTGGCAAGCTCTATCAAGGCAGTGATTGCCGGTAGTTTGAAGGCAAGATTGTCACCTGGAACGGCCAGGTTAAGAACCCGAACAGTGTTTAAAAAAAAAAAAAAGAGAAGTAATAGCAGCAGCACTAGTAACAGCAGCAGAGCGAGTAGATTCCAGGAGCTGAAGCAACAATAGGAGGAACCAGCTGCCGCAGTGAGGCAGCCGTGGAACAAAGACCTGGGGTGCGACGAGCGGTCGAACCAGGCACGGACACCAGCAGAGCCGAAAACCAGTAGCCGTGGGCGCCAGTAACAGCATCAGCAGTAGCAGCAGCAGTAGAAAACCATCGCAGTAGGAGCGAAACCAGGGTGACTTAGTATAATAAGAATAGAAATTGCCGATTGTGCAATGAACCCGACTCTAGGGATGACCTAGTAGCGTGTGACGAATGCGACCGATGGTTTCATTTGACATGCGCAGGTCTAAAACAAAAACCTGCCAAAAATGAAAGATGGTTATGTATCAAATGTAAACGCATAGAAAGTGAGTTGCTTAGGCTCCAATCAAAGTCTGCAACTTCACTAGAGGATCTTATGAGAATTCATAGAGAATCGATACAAACTCTGGTAGAATCTTTCCAAAACATTAAAACGGAAAACAAAGAAGAAGATCTCGATCTATCTAGATTAATGGTAAGACAATCTCTTTCAGATCTTCCAATATTTGACGGCTCACACAGAGTGTGGCCTAGATTTAAAATAACTTTTGAGGAAACCACCCTTCAAGGAAAATTTTCTGAATTAGAAAATATAAATCGCCTTCAAAAGCATCTAAAAGGAGATGCACTGAGGTTAGTAAGTGCGCTCCTAATAGATAAATCAAACGTTCCCAAAATAATGGAGAAATTAGAGATGCGTTTTGGTAACCCAGAAACAATATACTCAAATTTGTTGAAAGATGCGATAAATGTCAAGAACCCTCGTTTTGAGTCACCACAAACAGTCATTGATTTTGTCACGTCGATCGACTGCTTCGTAACAAACGTTAAAATGTTAAAACATGATGAATATCTAAATGATCCAAGATTGATTCGTGACTTGGTTGCAAAACTCCCAAAACCCCTACATTTTCAATGGATAAAATTCGTGTCAGATTCAAAGAGAGATAGAGTAGATATAGACCCATTCATACCAACATTAGAAGATTTTAATGACTGGTTGAAACCGCATGAAGAATTAGCTACAATGCTACTCTCGGAAAATAACGAGCGAAATACTAGAGTTGATCGTCTAAACACCCTTGTTACAAGGCAAACGAATTCCAAACACAAGCGTCCGCTTAAGTGTTTCTTATGCAAACGTGATCACAAAACATCAGCATGTCCAGAATTTGAAAAAATGAATGTTCCTCAGAGATATGATTTCATCTATAAACATAAACTATGTTTAGCCTGCTGTAATTTCACGAACCATATGGCAAAGAACTGTAGGATAGCAAAGCCTTGTGGAGTTGATGGATGTAAATTCAAACACCATCCTCTATTGCACAGAAGTAGCGAAAAAGACAAGGAAAGTGTTCCTCAGGAGTTCGTCAATTGTCACATGAATAAGGAGAAGAAAGTTTTGTATCAAATTATTCCGGTTACGCTAGACAACGGAAGTAAGAAGATTCAAACTTTCGCATTTATTGATCCAGGGTCGTCTGTGAGCTTAATTCACGATGACATTAAAACCAAACTAAGAATGAAAGGTCGGAATAATCCATTGACATTGATTTGGACTAATGGCGAAACTCAACAAGAATTAGACAGTGAAGAAGTTACTGTAGGTATATGCGGGAGCAATGATCAACATTTCTATTTGAAAAATCTGAGAACCGTATCAGATTTATCGCTTCCGTCTCAATCAATGTGTGTTGATGAATTGCAACAAAAATATGACCATTTAAAAGGTTTAGCCTTAAAAGGATATAATAACGCCAAACCAGAAATATTGTTGGGTCTCCCACACGCATATTTGATAAGCGGTAGTGAGGCGAGATCGGGTAGGTTTAATGAACCAGTTGCTCAGAGAACTAAGCTCGGATGGGTGCTATTTGGACAGACAAATGAACGTAAAACACAAAAAGAGCATGTACTCACCAATGACGAAATTGACTCATCAGATCTATTCAACAGACTGATGGAAGGTTACTTCAGTTTAGAAGACTTTGGAGCAAAAGCACCTGTGAGGGCATTGATGTCTAACGATGAGAAAAGAGCGATTGACATCATGAATAAAACTCTGACTTATCAAGAAGGAAGGTATGAAATCGGACTGTTGTGGAAACATGATAATGTACAGTTCCCAAATAGCTATCAATCAGCCTTGAACAGACTTCATGGTCAGGAATCAAGGATGAGTAAAAATCCAGCCTTGAAAAAATGGTATGTGGACAAAATTAAAGAGTATGTAATCAAGGGATACGCAAGAAAACTCACTTCTAAAGAGCAACAGAAACACGATCCTAAAAACTTCTATCTACCACACTTTACAGTGGTAAACCCAAATAAATTCCCTATAAAACCACGACTTGTATTTGATGCTGCTGCAAAGGTGAAAGGAGAATCTCTAAACACAAAGCTATTATCAGGCCCAGACGCGACAACGTCGCTGCAAGGAGTTTTAATACGGTTTAGAGAGGGAAAATTTGCAATTGCTGGGGACATTCAAGAAATGTTCCATCAAGTAAAAATAAGAAAAGAGGATCAAAATGCTCAAAGGTTCTTATTTAGGGAGAAGTACAGATAGTATACGTGATGCAAGTAATGACGTTTGGAGCTACTTGCTCACCAGCTTGTGCACAATTCGTGAAGAATTCAAACGCAGAGAAATTTAGAGAGGCTCACCCACAAGCGGTAGAAGCTATACAAAACAACCATTACGTGGATGACTACCTAGATAGTTTCAATGACTTAAAAGACGCGTCAAAAATCGTAAACGAGGTTATTGCGATACATAAACATGGCCACTTTAACATTAGGAACTTTACATCCAATAACGAGAAGCTGCTAGAAAAAAATCCGATGGAAAATAGGACTGAAATTAAAAAAGTGTTGTTCGAAAAACGCGAGGAATCATACGAGAAAGTGGGATACAAAAGAAGATTGTATAAGCTACAAAGTAGAAATCCCTATTACTCAAGAATTTACTAAACGACGATTGCTCTCACAAAGCATGAGTGTTTATGACACTTTGTGTTTATGCAAGAGCTTTGGAAAAGTGGAATTACATGGGATGAACCAATTAACTCAACCATGAAGGCTAAGTGGGAAAAATGGCATCAAAGACTCGAAGAAGCTAAATCGACCAAAATACTACGCTCATATAGTAAATTTTCTTACCCTAAGGAACGAGAGCTACATGTATTCGTAGATGCATCAGAGAATGCCTTCGCATCTGTAGTGTACCTTAAAAATATATATGAATCATGCACTGACATCAATATCGTAGCCGCGAAGGCAAGGGTAGCACCAACTAAAATTATTTCTGTACCACGGCTTGAATTACAAGCCGCGGTATTAGGGACTAGGTTGGTAAAGACGGTGAAAGATCAACTGCGCATATCAATAAAAAGAGTAGTTTTTTGGACAGATTCAAGAACAGTATTAGCGTGGATTCGCTAAGAACCACGCAAATATAAGCAGTTTGTTGCCTTAAGAATTGGAGAAATCTTAGAAACAACATATGTAAACCAATGGAAATGGGTAAATAGCAAAAATAATCCAGCTGATGAAGCTACGAAATATACAAAATATAACTCGATCTGGTTCTCTGGTCCCGAGTTCTTACATGCCAATGAGGAAAATTGGCCCAAGGAAGATGAAAAAATTGATACTTCCGAAGAAATTAGACCCATGTACCCTATCAAATCGAAAAAAATCAATGGTCTTGATAATATTCACATAAATTGGTGTTCGGAATTTACAAGGCTAAAGCGATCACTAGCCATTGTATTCAAATATATTGATTGGTTAAAATCAAAAGTGAGAAAAATAAAATTCAACAAAACCATCGAGAAGGTGATTTGGATTATGCCGAACGCATCTTAATTCAAAAGGCGCAATGGGAGTCATATCCCAGCGAAATGGAACTACTACAGAAGGGAGAGAAAATCCACCAAAAAAGCGAGATAAGAACGCTCAATCCTGAGCTCTGCGCACATGGACTGATAAGATCAAGAGGACGCATTGAAAATGCTAACTGTCTACCTACTTCAGCTAGAACGCCTATCATACTGTCTTACAAACACTACGTAAGCACATTAATATTACGCCATTACCATGAGAAATATCGGCATAGAAAAAGCGAAACGGTGATAGCAGCCGTACGACAAAAGTTTTGGATCACAAACATAAGAGTCGCAATTAAAACCGTTAAAAGAAACTGTCAGTACTGTAAAAACATGTCCGCGAAACCTGTTCCCCCAATAATGTCAGTCCTACCACCATGTAGAGTTACGCCATATTGCAAACCATTTACGTTTACTGGAACAGACTATTTCGGGCCATATTGCGTATCTATAGGCAGACGAATAGAAAAACGCTGGGGATGCCTATTCACCTGTCTGACCACTAGAGCAGTGCATCTTGAACTAGCACAAGATATGAGCACAGACTCTTTCATTATATGCTTTCGAAATCTACAATATCGTAGAGGTAAAGTACAAGAATTATTTAGCGACAATGGAACTAATTTCATTGGAGCGAAAAACGAGTTCGACAGAATGCTTAGAAAATTATCGAATGACGAAGTTAAATGGCACTTCAATCCTCCCGCTTCGCCACATTTCGGCGGAGCGTGGGAAAGATGGTAAAAGAAATAAAAAGTTTGCTGCCGCAAGGGCAAGGAACAATGCCAGAATATGAGCTCCGAACGGTTCTAACCGAAATAGAATTTCTTATCAACAATCGACCATTAACACATATTCCACTAGATATTGAAGATGACGAAGTTTTAACTCCCAATCATTTTTTGTTGGGATGCGCTGGCGAAGCGGTAGCTTCTATCGACGATGTCTCAAGGGCGGAGGCCACTCGGCAGCACTGGAAAATAGCGCAATTAACTGTCAAAGGATATTGGGATCGATGGGTAAAGGAATACCTTCCAACATTAACTAAAAGAAACAAATGGTTGGAGAAAGTTAAACCTATAAAGGAAGGCGACATAGTTGTATTCGCCGATGAGGAGAAAAAAGGCAAATGGCATAAAGGCAAGGTGATTAAAACCGTTGTTAATACGGACGGACAAGTTAGATCCGCAACCGTAAAAACAATAAAAGGGGAATTTATTAGACCAGCTGTGAAATTAGCAGTATTAGAGGTGATTCGAAACGATACAGACCACACTAAGAGCTCGCCAGAAAATAATATTTTTTCATCGCCTCTCAACTTTGTTGGTGTAATACAAGCTGCACCAGAGAATAAGATGGAAGTGGGAGAACGAAAAAAGTTTCCGAACTGGGGAATAAGGAAAACAGTTGACGACAAACATGTAAAAGAACTTGCATCGAGTTTCAAGTCAAAACAAGATCAAAAACAGAAAGTTACAGGAAAAATGAGACCATATACTGGCTCAATACAAAACAAATTAGTAACTGCTTTAGCAGTTTTGGCATTAGTTAATTTAACAAGTGCCGTGAGCATTAAGCCTCTCGAAGGAGGAGGATTGATGTTCGACCATTTAGGATCCTGCCTAGTAAAGCGTGGAATCTGGAGGACGAACATCGTATCCAATATAGCACCTAATGACGATATATCCATGCTTGATTCAATTCATTCGAATTTAGCAGAAGCCTTAACATTTTTGGGAAACGTAACTAGAGACAAAACTTTAGCAGAAATAACTATGTCAATAGAACGACAATGTAATAACGCTAAACAAGAAATAACTCTTTTACGTCGACTAAAAAGAAGTAAAGGAATACTTGGTTTTCTGAAGGATTTACTATTCGGAAGTAATGACGTGGAAGACGAAGTACAATCTTTACGCATCCATGAAGAGCAGAAGCTTCATGAAATTTCACAGACGATGAGAACCCTAAATGAGAAAAGCAAAAATATGGGAGACGAATTAAGCAAGAGAATTTATAATCTTAATTTAGGAATGGCAGCCTTGAAGGAAAAGTACTCGGAAGAAAAAAATAATAAATTTACAGAAAAGTTTTTTGAAACAACAATATTAGCTTCACGACTGATTGAAGGAATAACTCAAAAATATAGAACATTAAGAACCCACCCCTTAACTAACGATGAAATGCAAAAAACAACTGAGAAAATCAGACGGCAGTTGCCGAGAGGATACACTATCCTTGGGGACCCGCTAGCAGTCAAATATGAATTTAAGAATGAAAATGGAACTATACACATAATAATGGAAAATGTTATTATCTTTAAGAACAATTTCGAACTCTTAAGAGTAATCTCGATTCCTGAGAATGGAAGTATTGTACAGATAGACCACCCTACTATAGCAATAAACGATAACGAAGAATTTTTCTACCCAAACGAAAATTTAGTAAAATTGAATAATAGTCATTATATAATAAATCAACCAGAATTTATTAGAACAATGGATTGTATAGCTGTATTCCATAAATCTACAAAAAACATGTGTATAACAAAAACACTACAGGAGCCATACGCAACGTTGATACAACTAAGCAAAGTTAATTCAATAGTGTATATAACCAGCCATTCTAAGACAATTATAATTCATTGCGATAATACAGTGATATCACCACCCTATAAGGTTGCGATTGTAGAGTTATCCCTAGACTGTAAAATTCTAACTGAGAATAACGTTTTATACGCCCAAATATCAGGAAATGATACAAAATCAAAAATATTCTTCAAATCAATAGAAAAGCTTCCATATAATATTGCAAAATTAGACGCAGATGTAAAACTAAACAAAACAATCTCGAATGAAAATCCATATAAAAATTTGAACATAGAGGACATAAGCATCCCTGAAAATGATCTAATTCAAAGGAAGCATGTCTTTACATTCGGCGGTGCAATAAGCATCATATCGGTAATTATGATAATAGGAATTTTCATGTTTATAAAGAAAAAATCGAGAAGGAACAGACAACATAATGAAAATAACGGACCTCCACGTTCTATTCTAGAAATGATAAGGCTAAATGGATTACGAGAAGGATTAACATCAAGAAATCCTCCTATGATTGTAAACCGCGATAGTTGTCTGTAATTGTAAATCTATGGGATATATTTACGGGGTCCGGAATGTCGCGGACAGATAGGCTACGAAATAAGTAAGACAAAATATACATTTAAAACAAGATCCCAGCTGAGCGAAGGAAAATATGTAAGAGCAAGACAAACTCAAGTACTTGCTTATCCTAAATCCCAAATGGGAAATAGTCGTTTAGTTAGGACGAAACGCAATATTTAGATAGGACCAATGTAAGGCAATTAACAAATGTAAGAGCTCAAGTGTTTGATCAGGCTAGAAAACGCTTGTAGCTCGAAATTATTGCTGGTCATAAATTCAAAACAGACGAATATTTAGATTGCGTCTGGTAAACAATTTAATGCACGCATCGCTTAGGATGCATTTATTACCCTTTCCATCCCTAGCTGCGCGCTCGGCTAGATACACCAGCAAAGTGTAATAAAATATAAGATGATGTTTATTCAGGTTTATTTTTAGGGCGAAGGATGGAAAGGGCCAACTCGAAAATAAGATAGGCCCACGGTGACGACCACGTGGTCGTCGCGTGGAGATAATGGAACCGATGTGTATCGGTTTCATGAAAGAGAGAGGAGATATTCCTCATCTTTAGGTTAAGAATGTCTGTATATATATATTGTACATATTTGAAAAATAAAGTTAGTCTTAAACACGAACTCACGCGAAAAAGCGTAAAATTTCTTTATTTGTCAGAAAGAAATTTTCAGTAGAAGATCACGAACGTGTGCAAAGTCAAGCGGGCCTACAGCTGTAGGACGATCAACATAGTTGAAACTTATAATAAAGAAATTTCTACTTGTCTGGGAGCAATGTATCTAGGTGATACGATTTCAAAATACAATTGATACAATTTACTTCAATCATTCCAAATTTCTGCGAGTATAAAAGCGTTGTAAGACGAACGAAAATTCAATGCGGTTTGTTTATTCTAATGAGTAGAGCATTTTATTTGAAATTTGAACACGGAGTTTCCCAAACAACCGATACATGATCTTTTTTGTCGATCCTCTAATTTTCACAAAGTGAAATTCGGAAATGTACTGCGATTGTTCCATACGAAATCAGAATTTGCCGAGAAGAAAATATTGAAGATTATTTAAACACTGACCGGTAGCAATCTTGACTATATTTTTCAGAAAATTATTTTACTCACAAAGCTTACTACATTACATACTAACGCTTCAATCAACCACAGCATCGGTCGAACTAAGTATTTTTGTTATTTGTAGACTGAAGACCTACTTAAGATCAATGATGGGAGAGGAGCGACTCGAAAAGTATAAACTATTGAAAATAAAATGCTCCTTGAGCTCCAACTTGAGAGTATTTTTTTGGAAAACATAATTGATCGATTTGCCCATTGCACAGAACGAAGAATATCATTACTGTATCGCTAGAAGAAATTTAATTAAAAAAATAATTTGTCCCCGAAAACAAGACTGTGATACTATATTTGAGAAATGTCATTTCATACTCCATTGTGCATCTAAATGTTATATTGAATTTATATACAACATATATCAACTACAAACGACTATTCAAAAATAGCCCAAAATTAGAATTAGACTCATAAATGCTTGAAATACGATGAAACACGATATAATTCAGCCAACGCATTGAAATTCTTGCATAAAGAAAACAATATTCGAGCGCTAATTAACCTCCATTTTGAAATTTTGAGTAAAAATTTTGGGTCACCGTGTAGGTGCACAACTAGTCAATTTACTCACGAGACGCCACTGCACATTGCGATTGTATAGCCGGAATAGGTGAAGTGAGCTCCCATTTAAGCTTTGTGCTTTTTGCCCTGAAATGCTGATCTCGTGAAGAAGCAAACTATAATTAATATTCGTTTGCAGATATCCTTAATCGGTGGTTAGTTTCGTCAAAAAAGCAGATGATTATGTTGAAATTTAGAACATATTCAGCCAGAAAGATCACCCAATCCTCTGATATGATTTCCGGGTACCTGAATGCTTTGCGGAGAAGAAATTATAAGGTTATAAGAAAATTGATCGGAAAAGAAGAAAATCCATCAATTCTCTAATTCATGGAAAATACAAGGAATCAATCTAGGTCCGAACATGCTGATAATCCTTTCCTGTTATTTCTCCGATTCAAGTCTAGTGGGAAAGTCGCTCAATGAACATCGCGATATAGGTGCTAGTAAGTTGAGCAATATACGTCACACAAAAGCTCTTGGTCGGTAAATAGCTTACCTAACTGTTTCACAAAGTTCATATTAGTTCTATGAAATATTTCGCGCTAATAGAAAGATCGCAACTATATTTAAATCATCTACAAGAACGTCGATTGGTAATTAATTCGCTTCTACTACATAGAAACTACGAATGTAAGCAAATGATGTTTGCCCAACAGATGCTCTGCATGTATGTGTAGCAAGAGCTTCATACCAGCACCCACCTTTCTTCGTTGAAGCTCAGCGTGGTCGTGGTTCTCTCTCCGTGGCTGCCTGGCTAGCGGTCCCGCTGGTTCTATCTCTCCTTTCTGCCGGTGCACTCCCCTTCCACACTCCTCGCCCATACACCTAATTTGTTTTCTTCTTGCGTTCTCTTACGGCCACTCACTTTTTTTTCGAGTATACGGTTTCTTTTTGCGTTCACTTTCCTGGCTTCTCTCCGTCCTATCTTTCTTCCACCACTCAATCCTTTTCTCCCCACCAATTCTCATAAAATTAGACTATGACTCCGCTCTTCTACACTCACCGGCTGAACCTTTCACCATCTAATTCATTAATAGCACCACGAGTATTCGCCATTATGCTATGCCGCGTGTGCGACAATCTTCCCTTAATTTTACCGAATAAATACTCCTGCACATTTTCACACTGAAATATTGAACTGGGTTGAACGGTTAGACGTAGTCCTACGGCAAAAAAACATCACGTTTGGCACGAGCCACTCCAGGCCAATAAAGTGATTGTTCTTTTCGAGCACCCGCAATTTCTTACACCGCACTGCTTGCCCTGAAGTTTCGGATCCCAAAACGATTTCAAGAACGCACCAAATTTTTTGTTAAATCTACTCTCAATGAAGGCTAGGCCAGATCACCAACGCACAAACTTTTTCGCCCATAGTTGCGAACGTGTAAGCGACGAATCAGCCAAAAGTGTTAAAAGTCACTATAATACAGAACGAAAAAAACCGCGAACGCCAACAAATCGTCTGCGTGCGCCGGTGGCTTAGACTATGAACTTCGAAGCAAATTCCCGAAAAAAACTCGTTGGAGTACAGCTTCGTGCCGCTGCTACTCTTGCTGGATGATTGTGTTTGTGAAAGAGCGAGGGATTTCTATCTCGCTTCCTTCGCTGTGCTGTATACATCGGTGTTGCCGATGTTCCGTTCGGCTATGCTTGACTCGCAGCGTGGTGCATTTAGTCTCATGAGAGAGCATATACACTTTGTGTGCTTTTGCGTGTGACATTTTATCTTTGCGGCACATCTGACTAATAATACTACAACATTTAAAACTTATTTATTTCGGATAAATTCTGGATCTACAATTGGCGATCTAACGTACAAATCTACACCAAGGCGGCGCTGCAGTGAAAGTGATGATGGTTTTAAATTTTGCAATGTGAGTTTATAGAAGGTTTGAAGTTTTTTTCCATAAAGCACAATGTTATAGTCATAGAAAATTATTCGATTGCGATGAGTTTGGACGAAATCTAATTCTGCGCAATTTTATATGTTATGGTATTTCCTTACTTTTTTTACCTTATTCAGTAGAGAAAATTGTATAAGTGTTGACGATGGTTGAATCAAAAAAGGAAATTCGAGAGCACAATCAAAAGCAAGTTGAAAAAATGCATGGTTCCTGCATATGAGAACTACCTTCGAAATAACGGAAGTAAAATATAAGTGATTTGTTTTGAGTTTTAGGTTAGATTATCATCATTTTCTTAGTTCAAAAACAAAATCCAGATGTCTCACCCATCGCTTAAGTTTTGCGTTAGATCGCCAATTTAACCATTGTCAACATTTATTTATTATATTTGATTTAACCATTGTCAACATTTATAAAATTTTCAGTACTGAAAGAGGTAAGAAAATAACATGTTATATATAAAACTGCGCAGATGTAAACTTCTTCCAAACTCATTGCAATCAAATAATCTTTTATGGTTATAACATTGTGATTTATGAAAAGAACTATAAACCTAGGTGTAGATTTGTACGTTAGATCGCCAGTACTTTTTTCGTTGATTTAGACCGTCCGCACACGGGTCAACTCAAACTCAACCTCGGCTTGACGAAGGTTGAGAGCATGTGAAATCAAATGAGAGTCCGCACACGGGGCAACCAGTTGACAAGGTTGACTCAACCTGTTGGAAGCAACCTAGCATGTGGAGTTGCCGCTGTTTAAGGTTGACAACATTTCCGTTCATTTTTTTTGTTCGCGTCATCAACTACACACGACTATGAGAAAAAGCTCAAAATTAGAATTAAACGATGAAACACAAGATAGTTCAGTCAATCCATTAAATTTCTTAGACAATTATTAATCTATTAATCTTAATTACGTAACGTTAACGTATGCAAAGTATGAAAATCATGAGGAATTTGTGTTACACCCTGTACACAAGCGTTCTTGGTCGTAAAGAATTGACGAATTTGCGTTGAATTTACAACCAGATGACGTAGCGAGTAAAATGAGGATGTTTTGTTTTTTTTGGTATGGAATCCGTTCAAATTTTCTAGACAAATCAGAATTTATCTTTAAATTTCCCTGTTTCATGTATTTTTTCTACGCCGAAAAGATTCATCGTTTTACGATGTGCTATGTATATTACGAGGAATGGCTTGTTATAAGTATTGTAACTTTTTTTTTTTCAACTAAATAAACGATGAATAGGGTGTTTTGCGCCAAAAATACTGCAAATCCTTCTCGTATCGGTCCTTACATAATCAATGATATCAGCCAATTTGATATGATATCGATTTCATCGCAATTAACGAATTTACGTTGGATTTACAACCAGATGGCACAGCGAGTAAAATGAGGATGTTTTGTTTTTTTGGTATGAAATTCGTTCAAATTTTCTAGACGAATCAGAATTTATCTTCAAATTTCCCGGTTTTCTGTATTCTTTCCACGCTTAAAAGGTTGGAAAATCATCATTTTACAATTTGCTATGTGTATTACGAGGAATGGCTTGTTATAAGCATTGTAACTTTAATTTCAGCTAAGTAAACGATGAATAGGGTGTTTTTCGCTAAAAATACTGCAAATCCTTCTCGTGTCGGCCCCTACCTAATCAATGACATCAGCCAATTTGATATGATATCGATTTCATCGCAATTATCTATAGTCTCGCGCACAATCATTTGTGCCCGAGAATTACGTATATCTACAAATATATTGATAACATTGTGTTGACTTTGGTTAACTAAACTGCCAATTTGATGGAAACAATTTCGTGCAATGGGAGATGTGCACAAGATAAGAGAACGGTTGAGGGTTCAATCAGAACTCCTCATCAATAGTCTCTCTCGTTCTCTCGCAACCCGAACTTAGACGACTAAACACGCTCCAGATCCGCAATCGACGCGCTTTACGTAAGGTGCATTTATATAGCGGCTCTCTGAAAGCTCGCTTGGCGCAGATGATTTGTTACGTCATTGACATCAGTCTGTGCACTTTTCCTATGCACAGACTGGCTTCGCTCATGGCTATTTGGCTTCGGTCAAACAGTGTATGAGCACCCTTAGTTTATTGCAACAATTTGGCGTATCACTTACTAAGCTGGTTGCGCAAACATATGATGGGGCTCGAGTGATGTCAGGAGATAAAGGAGGAATTCAGGCGATCACAAAGAAGTCGTTTTCAAACACTGACTATATTAATTGTAAGGCGCATATTTTGCTGCACCTTGCACGAATAATTAAAACAAGGAAATATTTCTCTTCCCTCCCTTCGTTGGCATCATTCTTCATCCAAACCCCAAAGCGCGATTGCGAGTTGAAGAAATTTATACAGTAGAAGATCACGAACGTGTGCAAAGTCAAGCGGGCCTACAGCTGTAGGACGATCAACATAGTTGAAACTTATAATAAAGAAATTTCTACTTGTCTGGGAGCAATGTATCTAGGTGATACGATTTCAAAATACAATTGATACAATTTACTTCAATCATTCCAAATTTCTCATTTGCCGACATTTTGTACCATAAACTAAAACAACGAGAACTGGACTACGTTGAATGCGATAAGAGTATCAGGAACACATGTGCGAGTATAAAAGCGTTGTAAGACGAACGAAAATTCAATGCGGTTTGTTTATTCTAATGAGTAGAGCATTTTATTTGAAATTTGAACACGGAGTTTCCCAAACAACCGATACATGATCTTTTTTGTCGATCCTCTAATTTTCACAAAGTGAAATTCGGAAATGTACTGCGATTGTTCCATACGAAATCAGAATTTGCCGAGAAGAAAATATTGAAGATTATTTAAACACTGACCTACCGGTCAGTGTTTAAATAATCTTCAATATTTTCTATAATCTTCAATATTTTCAATCTTGACTATATTTTTCAGAAAATTATTTTACTCACAAAGCTTACTACATTACATACTAACGCTTCAATCAACCACAGCATCGGTCGAACTAAGTATTTTTGTTATTTGTAGACTGAAGACCTACTTAAGATCAACGATGGGAGAGGAGCGACTCGAAAAGTATAAACTATTGAAAATAAAATGATCCTTGAGCTCCAACTTGAGAGTATTTTTTTGGAAAACATAATTGATCGATTTGCCCATTGCACAGAACGAAGAATATCATTATTGTATCGCTAGAAGAAATTTAATTTAAAAAATAATTTGTCCCCGAAAACAAGACTGTGATACTATATTTGAGAAGTGTCATTTCATACTCCATTGCGCATCTAAATGTTATATTGAATTTATATACAACATATATCAACTACAAACGACTATTCAAAAATAGCCCAAAATTAGAATTAGACTCATAAATGCTTGAATACGATGAAACACGATATAATTCAGCCAACGCATTGAAATTCTTGCATAAAAAAAACAATATTCGAGCGCTAATTAACCTCCATTTTGAAATTTTGAGTAAAAATTTTGGGTCACCGTGTAGGTGCACAACTAGTCAATTTACTCACGAGACGCCACTGCACATTGCGATTGTATAGCCGGAATAGGTGAAGTGAGCTCCCATTTAAGCTTTGTGCTTTTTGCCCTGAAATGCTGATCTCGTGAAGAAGCAAACTATAATTAATGTCAAAAAAGCAGATGATTATGTTGAAATTTAGAACATATTCAGCCAGAAAGATCACCCAATCCTCTGATATGATTTCCGGGTACCTGAATGCTTTGCGGAGAAGAAATTATAAGGTTATAAGAAAATTGATCGGAAAAGAAGAAAATCCATCAATTCTCTAATTCATGGAAAATACAAGGAATCAATCTAGGTCCGAACATGCTGATAATCCTTTCCTGTTATTTCTCCGATTCAAGTCTAGTGGGAAAGTCGCTCAATGAACATCGCGATATAGGTGCTAGTAAGTTGAGCAATATACGTCACACAAAAGCTCTTGGTCGGTAAATAGCTTACCTAACTGTTTCACAAAGTTCATATTAGTTCTATGAAATATTTCGCGCTAATAGAAAGATCGCAACTATATTTAAATCATCTACAAGAACGTCGATTGGTAATTAATTCGCTTCTACTACATAGAAACTACGAATGTAAGCAAATGATGTTTGCCCAACAGATGCTCTGCATGTATGTGTAGCAAGAGCTTCATACCAGCACCCACCTTTCTTCGTTGAAGCTCAGCGTGGTCGTGGTTCTCTCTCCGTGGCTGCCTGGCTAGCGGTCCCGCTGGTTCTATCTCTCCTTTCTGCCGGTGCACTCCCCTTCCACACTCCTCGCCCACACACCTAATTTGTTTTCTTCTTGCGTTCTCTTACGGCCACTCACTTTTTTTTCGAGTATACGGTTTCTTTTTGCGTTCACTTTCCTGGCTTCTCTCCGTCCTATCTTTCTTCCACCACTCAATCCTTTTCTCCCCACCAATTCTCATAAAATTAGACTATGACTCCGCTCTTCTACACTCACCGGCTGAACCTTTCACCATCTAATTCATTAATAGCACCACGAGTATTCGCCATTACGCTATGCCGCGTGTGCGACATTCTTCCCTTAATTTTACTGATTAAATACTCCTGCACATTTTCACACTGAAATAATGAACTGGGTTGAACGGTTAGACGTAGTCCTACGGCAAAAAAACATCACGTTTGGCACGAGCCACTCCAGGCCAATAAAGTGATTGTTCTTTTCGAGCACCCGCAATTTCTTACACCGCACTGCTTGCCCTGAAGTTTCGGATCCCAAAACGATTTCACGAACGCACCAAATTTCTTGTTAAATCTACTCTCAATGAAGGCTAGGCCAGATCACCAACGCACAATCTTTTTCGCCCATAGTTGCGAACGTGTAAGCGACGAATCAGCCAAAAGTGTTGAAAGTCACTATAATACAGAACGAAAAAAACCGCGAACGCCAACAAATCGTCTGCGTGCGCCGGTGGCTTAGACTATGAACTTCGAAGCAAATTCCCGAGAAAAACTCGTTGGAGTACAGCTTCGTGCCGCTGCTACTCTTGCTGGATGATTGTGTTTGTGAAAGAGCGAGGGATTTCTATCTCGCTTCCTTCGCTGTGCTGTATACATCGGTGTTGCCGATGTTCCGTTCGGCTATGCTTGACTCGCAGCGTGGTGCATTTAGTCTCATGAGAGAGCATATACACTTTGTGTGCTTTTGCGTGTGACATTTTATCTTTGCGGCACATCTGACTAATAATGCTACAACATTTAAAACTTATTTATTTCGGATAAATTCTGGATCTACAATTGGCGATCTAACGTACAAATCTACACCAAGGCGGCGCTGCAGTGAAAGTGATGATGGTTTTAAATTTTGCAATGTGAGTTTATAGAAGGTTTGAAGTTTTTTCCATAAAGCACAATGTTATAGTCATAGAAAATTATTCGATTGCGATGAGTTTGGACGAAATCTAATTCTGCGCAATTTTATATGTTATGGTATTTCCTTACTTTTTTTACCTTATTCAGTAGAGAAAATTGTATAAGTGTTGACGATGGTTGAATCAAAAAAGGAAATTCGAGAGCACAATCAAAAGCAAGTTGAAAAAATGCATGGTTCCTGCATATGAGAACTACCTTCGAAATAACGGAAGTAAAATATAAGTGATTTGTTTTGAGTTTTAGGTAGATTATCATCATTTTCTTAGTTCAAAAACAAAATCCAGATGTCTTACCCATCGTTTAAGTTTTGCGTTAGATCGCCAATTTAACCATTGTCAACATTTATAAAATTTTCAGTACTGAAAGAGGTAAGAAAATAACATGTTATATATAAAACTGCGCAGATTTAAACTTCTTCCAAACTCATTGCAATCAAATAATCTTTTATGGTTATAACATTGTGATTTATGAAAAGAACTATAAACCTAGGTGTAGATTTGTACGTTAGATCGCCAGTACTTTTTTCGTTGATTTAGGCCGTCCGCACACGGGTCAACTCAAACTCAACCTCGGCTTGACGAAGGTTGAGATCATGTGAAATCAAATGAGAGTCCGCACACGGGGCAACCAGTTGACAAGGTTGAATCAACTTGTTGGAAGCAACCTAGCATGTGGAGTTGCCGCTGTTTAAGGTTGACAACATTTCCGTTCATTTTTTTGTTCGCGTCATCAACTACACACGACTATGAGAAAAAGCTCAAAATTAGAATTAAACGATGAAACACAATTTCTTAGACAATTATTAATCTATTAATCAATTAAATAAACGTATGCAAAGTATGAAAATCATGAGGAATTTGTGTTACACCCTGTACACAAGCGTTCTTGGTCGTAAAGAATTGACGAATTTGCGTTGAATTTACAACCAGATGACGTAGCGAGTAAAATGAGGATGTTTTGTTTTTTTTGGTATGGAATCCGTTCAAATTTTCTAGACAAATCATAATTTATCTCTAAATTTCCCTGTTTCATGTATTTTTTCTACGCCGAAAAGATTCATCGTTTTACGATGTGCTATGTATATTACGAGGAATGGCTTGTTATAAGTATTGTAACTTAATTTTTTTTTCAACTAAATAAACGATGAATAGGGTGTTTTGCGCCAAAAATACTGCAAATCCTTCTCGTATCGGTCCTTACATAATCAATGATATCAGCCAATTTGATATGGTATCGATTTCATCGCAATTATCTATAGTCTCGCGCACAATCATTTGTGCCCGAGAATTACGTATATCTACAAATATATTGATAACATTGTGTTGAAGCTTTGGTTAACTAAACTGCCAATTTGTTGGAAACAATTTCGTGCAATGGGAGATGTGCACAAGATAAGAGAACGGTTGAGGGTTCAATCAGAACTCCTCATCAATAGTCTCTCTCGTTCTCTCGCAACCCGAACTTAGACGACTAAACACGCTCCAGATCCGCAATCGACGCGCTTTACGTAAGGTGCTTTTATATAGCGGCTCTCTGAAAGCTCGCTTGGCGCAGATGATTTGTTACGTCATTGACATCAGTCTGTGCACTTTTCCTATGCACAGACTGGCTTCGCTCATGGCTATTTGGCTTCGGTCAAACAGTGTATGAGCACCCTTAGTTTATTGCAACAATTTGGCGTATCACTTACTAAGCTGGTTGCGCAAACATATGATGGGGCTCGAGTGATGTCAGGAGATAAAGGAGGAATTCAGGCGATCACAAAGAAGTCGTTTTCAAACACTGACTATATTAATTGTAAGGCGCATATTTTGCTGCACCTTGCACGAATAATTAAAACAAGGAAATATTTCTCTTCCCTCCCTTCGTTGGCATCATTCTTCATCCAAACCCCAAAGCGCGATTGCGAGTTGAAGAAATTTATACAGTAGAAGATCACGAACGTGTGCAAAGTCAAGCGGGCCTACAGCTGTAGGACGATCAACATAGTTGAAACTTATAATAAAGAAATTTCTACTTGTCTGGGAGCAATGTATCTAGGTGATACGATTTCAAAATACAATTGATACAATTTACTTCAATCATTCCAAATTTCTCATTTGCCGACATTTTGTACCATAAACTAAAACAACGAGAACTGGACTACGTTGAATGCGATAAGAGTATCAGGAACACATGTGCGAGTACAAAAGCGTTGTAAGACGAACGAAAATTCAATGCGGTTTGTTTATTCTAATGAGTAGAGCATTTTATTTGAAATTTGAACACGGAGTTTCCCAAACAACCGATACATGATCTTTTTTGTCGAGCCTCTAATTTTCACAAAGTGAAATTCGGAAATGTACAGCGATTGTTCCATACGAAATCAGAATTTGCCGAGAAGAAAATATTGAAGATTATTTAAACACTGACCGGTAGCAATCTTGACTATATTTTTCAGAAAATTATTTTATTCACAAAGCTTACTACATTACATACTAACGCTTCAATCAACCACAGCATCGGTCGAACTAAGTATTTTTGTTATTTGTAGACTGAAGACCTACTTAAGATCAACGATGGGAGAGAAGCGACTCGAAAAGTATAAACTATTGAAAATAAAATGCTCCTTGAGCTCCAACTTGAGAGTATTTTTTTGGAAAACATAATTGATCGATTTGCCCATTGCACAGAACGAAGAATATCATTACTGTATCGCTAGAAGAAATTTAATTAAAAAAATAATTTGTCCCCGAAAACAAGACTGTGATACTATATTTGAGAAATGTCATTGCGCATCTAAATGTTATATTGAATTTATATACAACATATATCAACTACAAACGACTATTCAAAAATAGCCCAAAATTAGAATTAGACTCATAAATGCTTGAAATACGATGAAACACGATATAATTCACCAACGCATTGAAATTCTTGCATAAAGAAAACAATATTCGAGCGCTAATTAACCTCCATTTTGAAATTTTGAGTAAAAATTTTGGGTCACCGTGTAGGTGCACAACTAGTCAATTTACTCACGAGACGCCACTGCACATTGCGATTGTATAGCCGGAATAGGTGAAGTGAGCTCCCATTTAAGCTTTGTGCTTTTTGCCCTGAAATGCTGATCTCGTGAAGAAGCAAACTATAATTAATGTCAAAAAAGCAGATGATTATGTTGAAATTTAGAACATATTCAGCCAGAAAGATCACCCAATCCTCTGATATGATTTCCGGGTACCTGAATGCTTTGCGGAGAAGAAATTATAAGGTTATAAGAAAATTGATCGGAAAAGAAGAAAATCCATCAATTCTCTAATTCATGGAAAATACAAGGAATCAATCTAGGTCCGAACATGCTGATAATCCTTTCCTGTTATTTCTCCGATTCAAGTCTAGTGGGAAAGTCGCTCAATGAACATCGCGATATGGGTGCTAGTAAGTTGAGCAATATACGTCACACAAAAGCTCTTGGTCGGTATATAGCTTACCTAACTGTTTCACAAAGTTCATATTAGTTCTATGAAATATTTCGCGCTAATAGAAAGATCGCAACTATATTTAAATCATCTACAAGAACGTCGATTGGTAATTAATTCGCTTCTACTACATAGAAACTACGAATGTAAGCAAATGATGTTTGCTTAACAGATGCTCTGCATGTATGTGTAGCAAGAGCTTCATACCAGCACCCACCTTTCTTCGTTGAAGCTCAGCGTGGTCGTGGTTCTCTCTCCGTGGCTGCCTGGCTAGCGGTCCCGCTGGTTCTATCTCTCCTTTCTGCCGGTGCACTCCCCTTCCACACTCCTCGCCCATACACCTAATTTGTTTTCTTCTTGCGTTCTCTTACGGCCACTCACTTTTTTTTCGAGTATACGGTTTCTTTTTGCGTTCACTTTCCTGGCTTCTCTCCGTCCTATCTTTCTTCCACCACTCAATCCTTTTCTCCCCACCAATTCTCATAAAATTAGACTATGACTCCGCTCTTCTACACTCACCGGCTGAACCTTTCACCATCTAATTCATTAATAGCACCACGAGTATTCGCCATTATGCTATGCCGCGTGTGCGACAATCTTCCCTTAATTTTACCGAATAAATACTCCTGCACATTTTCACACTGAAATATTGAACTGGGTTGAACGGTTAGACGTAGTCCTACGGCAAAAAAACATCACGTTTGGCACGAGCCACTCCAGGCCAATAAAGTGATTGTTCTTTTCGAGCACCCGCAATTTCTTACACCGCACTGCTTGCCCTGAAGTTTCGGATCCCAAAACGATTTCAAGAACGCACCAAATTTCTTGTTAAATCTACTCTCAATGAAGGCTAGGCCAGATCACCAACGCACAAACTTTTTTGCCCATAGTTGCGAACGTGTAAGCGACGAATCAGCCAAAAGTGTTAAAAGTCACTATAATACAGAACGAAAAAAACCGCGAACGCCAACAAATCGTCTGCGTGCGCCGGTGGCTTAGACTATTAACTTCGAAGCAAATTCCCGAAAAAAACTCGTTGGAGTACAGCTTCGTGCCGCTGCTACTCTTGCTGGATGATTGTGTTTGTGAAAGAGCGAGGGATTTCTATCTCGCTTCCTTCGCTGTGCTGTATACATCGGTGTTGCCGATGTTCCGTTCGGCTATGCTTGACTCGCAGCGTGGTGCATTTAGTCTCATGAGAGAGCATATACACTTTGTGTGCTTTTGCGTGTGACATTTTATCTTTGCGGCACATCTGACTAATAATGCTACAACATTTAAAACTTATTTATTTCGGATAAATTCTGGATCTACAATTGGCGATCTAACGTACAAATCTACACCAAGGCGGCGCTGCAGTGAAAGTGATGATGGTTTTAAATTTTGCAATGTGAGTTTATAGAAGGTTTGAAGTTTTTTCCAAGCACAATGTTATAGTCATAGAAAATTATTCGATTGCGATGAGTTTGGACGAAATCTAATTCTGCGCAATTTTATATGTTATGGTATTTCCTTACTTTTTTTACCTTATTCAGTAGAGAAAATTGTATAAGTGTTGACGATGGTTGAATCAAAAAAGGAAATTCGAGAGCACAATCAAAAGCAAGTTGAAAAAATGCATGGTTCCTGCATATGAGAACTACCTTCGAAATAACGGAAGTAAAATATAAGTGATTTGTTTTGAGTTTTAGGTTAGATTATCATCATTTTCTTAGTTCAAAAACAAAATCCAGATGTCTTACCCATCGTTTAAGTTTTGCGTTAGATCGCCAATTTAACCATTGTCAACATTTATTTATTATATTTGATTTAACCATTGTCAACATTTATAAAATTTTCAGTACTGAAAGAGGTAAGAAAATAACATGTTATATATAAAACTGCGCAGATTTAAACTTCTTCCAAACTTATTGCAATCAAATAATCTTTTATGGTTATAACATTGTGATTTATGAAAAGAACTATAAACCTAGGTGTAGATTTGTACGTTAGATCGCCAGTACTTTTTTCGTTGATTTAGGCCGTCCGCACACGGGTCAACTCAAACTCAACCTCGGCTTGACGAAGGTTGAGAGCATGTGAAATCAAATGAGAGTCCGCACACGGGGCAACCAGTTGACAAGGTTGACTCAACCTGTTGGAAGCAACCTAGCATGTGGAGTTGCCGCTGTTTAAGGTTGACAACATTTCCGTTCATTTTTTTGTTCGCGTCATCAACTACACACGACTATGAGAAAAAGCTCAAAATTAGAATTAAACGATGAAACACAATTTCTTAGACAATTATTAATCTATTAATCAATTAAATAAACGTATGCAAAGTATGAAAATCATGAGGAATTTGTGTTACACCCTGTACACAAGCGTTCTTGGTCGTAAAGAATTGACGAATTTGCGTTGAATTTACAACCAGATGACGTAGCGAGTAAAATGAGGATGTTTTGTTTTTTTTTGGTATGGAATCCGTTCAAATTTTCTAGACAAATCAGAATTTATCTTTAAATTTCCCTGTTTCATGTATTTTTTCTACGCCGAAAAGATTCATCGTTTTACGATGTGCTATGTATATTACGAGGAATGGCTTGTTATAAGTATTGTAACTTTTTTTTTTTTCAACTAAATAAACGATGAATAGGGTGTTTTACGCCAAAAATACTGCAAATCCTTCTCGTATCGGTCCTTACATAATCAATGATATCAGCCAATTTGATATGATATCGATTTCATCGCAATTGACGAATTTACGTTGGATTTACAACCAGATGGCACAGCGAGTAAAATGAGGATGTTTTGTTTTTTTGTATGAAATTCGTTCAAATTTTCTAGACAAATCAGAATTTATCTTCAAATTTCCCGGTTTTCTGTATTCTTTCCACGCTTAAAAGGTTGGAAAATCATCATTTTACAATTTGCTATGTGTATTACGAGGAATGGCTTGTTATAAGCATTGTAACTTTAATTTCAGCTAAGTAAACGATGAATAGGGTGTTTTTCGCTAAAAATACTGCAAATCCTTCTCGTGTCGGCCCCTACCTAATCAATGACATCAGCCAATTTGATATGATATCGATTTCATCGCAATTATCTATAGTCTTGCGCACAATCATTTGTGCCCGAGAATTACGTATATCTACAAATATATTGATAACATTGTGTCGACTTTGGTTAACTAAACTGCCAATTTGTTGGAAACAATTTCGTGCAATGGGAGATGTGCACAAGATAAGAGAACGGTTGAGGGTTCAATCAGAACTCCTCATCAATAGTCTCTCTCGTTCTCTCGCAACCCGAACTTAGACGACCAAACACGCTCCAGATCCGCAATCGACGCGCTTTACGTAAGGTGCTTTTATATAGCGGCTCTCTGAAAGCTCGCTTGGCGCAGATGATTTGTTACGTCATTGACATCAGTCTGTGCACTTTTCCTATGCACAGACTGGCTTCGCTCATGGCTATTTGGCTTCGGTCAAACAGTGTATGAGCACCCTTAGTTTATTGCAACAATTTGGCGTATCACTTACTAAGCTGGTTGCGCAAACATATGATGGGGCTCGAGTGATGTCAGGAGATAAAGGAGGAATTCAGGCGATCACAAAGAAGTCGTTTTCAAACACTGACTATATTAATTGTAAGGCGCATATTTTGCTGCACCTTGCACGAATAATTAAAACAAGGAAATATTTCTCTTCCCTCCCTTCGTTGGCATCATTCTTCATCCAAACCCCAAAGCGCGATTGCGAGTTGAAGAAATTTATACAGTAGAAGATCACGAACGTGTGCAAAGTCAAGCGGGCCTACAGCTGTAGGACGATCAACATAGTTGAAACTTATAATAAAGAAATTTCTACTTGTCTGGGAGCAATGTATCTAGGTGATACGATTTCAAAATACAATTGATACAATTTACTTCAATCATTCCAAATTTCTCATTTGCCGACATTTTGTACCATAAACTAAAACAACGAGAACTGGACTACGTTGAATGCGATAAGAGTATCAGGAACACATGTGCGAGTATAAAAGCGTTGTAAGACGAACGAAAATTCAATGCGGTTTGTTTATTCTAATGAGTAGAGCATTTTATTTGAAATTTGAACACGGAGTTTCCCAAACAACCGATACATGATCTTTTTTGTCGATCCTCTAATTTTCACAAAGTGAAATTCGGAAATGTACTGCGATTGTTCCATACGAAATCAGAATTTGCCGAGAAGAAAATATTGAAGATTATTTAAACACTGACCGGTAGCAATCTTGACTATATTTTACAGAAAATTATTTTACTCACAAAGCTTACTACATTACATACTAACGCTTCAATCACAGCATCGGTCGAATTAAGTATTTTTGCTACTTGTAGACTGAAGACCTACTTAAGATCAACGATGGGAGAGGAGCGACTCGAAAAGTATAAACTATTGAAAATAAAATGCTCCTTGAGCTCCAACTTGAGAGTATTTTTTTGGAAAACATAATTGATCGATTTGCCCATTGCACAGAACGAAGAATATCATTATTGTATCGCTAGAAGAAATTTAATTAAAAAAATAATTTGTCCCCGAAAACAAGACTGTGATACTATATTTGAGAAATGTCATTTCATACTCCATTGCGCATCTAAATGTTATATTGAATTTATATACAACATATATCAACTACAAACGACTATTCAAAAATAGCCCAAAATTAGAATTAGACTCATAAATGCTTGAAATACGATGAAACACGATATAATTCAGCCAACGCATTGAAATTCTTGCATAAAGAAAACAATATTCGAGCGCTAATTAACCTCCATTTTGAAATTTTGAGTAAAAATTTTGGGTCACCGTGTAGGTGCACAACTAGTCAATTTACTCACGAGACGCCACTGCACATTGCGATTGTATAGCCGGAATAGGTGAAGTGAGCTCCCATTTAAGCTTTGTGCTTTTTGCCCTGAAATGCTGATCTCGTGAAGAAGCAAACTATAATTAATGTCAAAAAAGCAGATGATTATGTTGAAATTTAGAACATATTCAGCCAGAAAGATCACCCAATCCTCTGATATGATTTCCGGGTACCTGAATGCTTTGCGGAGAAGAAATTATAAGGTTATAAGAAAATTGATCGGAAAGAAGAAAATCCATCAATTCTCTAATTCATGGAAAATACAAGGAATCAATCTAGGTCCGAACATGCTGATAATCCTTTCCTGTTATTTCTCCGATTCAAGTCTAGTGGGAAAGTCGCTCAATGAACATCGCGATATAGGTGCTAGTAAGTTGAGCAATATACGTCACACAAAAGCTCTTGGTCGGTAAATAGCTTACCTAACTGTTTCACAAAGTTCATATTAGTTCTATGAAATATTTCGCGCTAATAGAAAGATCGCAA
This sequence comes from Toxorhynchites rutilus septentrionalis, assembly GCF_029784135.1. Taxonomy (NCBI): domain Eukaryota; kingdom Metazoa; phylum Arthropoda; class Insecta; order Diptera; family Culicidae; genus Toxorhynchites; species Toxorhynchites rutilus. The sequence goes on from NC_073745.1 coordinate 173,305,128, forward strand.
CTATATTTAAATCATCTACAAGAACGTCGATTGGTAATTAATTCGCTTCTACTACATAGAAACTACGAATGTAAGCAAATGATGTTTGCCCAACAGATGCTCTGCATGTATGTGTAGCAAGAGCTTCATACCAGCACCCACCTTTCTTCGTTGAAGCTCAGCGTGGTCGTGGTTCTCTCTCCGTGGCTGCCTTGCTAGCGGTCCCGCTGGTTCTATCTCTCCTTTCTGCCGGTGCACTCCCCTTCCACACTCCTCGCCCACACACCTAATTTGTTTTCTTCTTGCGTTCTCTTACGGCCACTCACTTTTTTTTCGAGTATACGGTTTCTTTTTGCGTTCACTTTCCTGGCTTCTCTCCGTCCTATCTTTCTTCCACCACTCAATCCTTTTCTCCCCACCAATTCTCATAAAATTAGACTATGACTCCGCTCTTCTACACTCACCGGCTGAACCTTTCACCATCTAATTCATTAATAGCACCACGAGTATTCGCCATTACGCTATGCCGCGTGTGCGACATTCTTCCCTTAATTTTACTGAATAAATACTCCTGCACATTTTCACACTGAAATAATGAACTGGGTTGAACGGTTAGACGTAGTCCTACGGCAAAAAAACATCACGTTTGGCACGAGCCACTTCAGGCCAATAAAGTGATTGTTCTTTTCGAGCACCCGCAATTTCTTACACCGCACTGCTTGCCCTGAAGTTTCGGATCCCAAAACGATTTCACGAACGCACCAAATTTCTTGTTAAATCTACTCTCAATGAAGGCTAGGCCAGATCACCAACGCACAATCTTTTTCGCCCATAGTTGCGAACGTGTAAGCGACGAATCAGCCAAAAGTGTTGAAAGTCACTATAATACAGAACGAAAAAAACCGCGAACGCCAACAAATCGTCTGCGTGCGCCGGTGGCTTAGACTATGAACTTCGAAGCAAATTCCCGAGAAAAACTCGTTGGAGTACAGCTTCGTGCCGCTGCTACTCTTGCTGGATGATTGTGTTTGTGAAAGAGCGAGGGATTTCTATCTCGCTTCCTTCGCTGTGCTGTATACATCGGTGTTGCCGATGTTCCGTTCGGCTATGCTTGACTCGCAGCGTGGTGCATTTAGTCTCATGAGAGAGCATATACACTTTGTGTGCTTTTGCGTGTGACATTTTATCTTTGCGGCACATCTGACTAATAATGCTACAACATTTAAAACTTATTTATTTCGGATAAATTCTGGATCTACAATTGGCGATCTAACGTACAAATCTACACCAAGGCGGCGCTGCAGTGAAAGTGATGATGGTTTTAAATTTTGCAATGTGAGTTTATAGAAGGTTTGAAGTTTTTTCCATAAAGCACAATGTTATAGTCATAGAAAATTATTCGATTGCGATGAGTTTGGACGAAATCTAATTCTGCGCAATTTTATATGTTATGGTATTTCCTTACTTTTTTTACCTTATTCAGTAGAGAAAATTGTATAAGTGTTGACGATGGTTGAATCAAAAAAGGAAATTCGAGAGCACAATCAAAAGCAAGTTGAAAAAATGCATGGTTCCTGCATATGAGAACTACCTTCGAAATAACGGAAGTAAAATATAAGTGATTTGTTTTGAGTTTTAGGTAGATTATCATCATTTTCTTAGTTCAAAAACAAAATCCAGATGTCTTACCCATCGTTTAAGTTTTGCGTTAGATCGCCAATTTAACCATTGTCAACATTTATAAAATTTTCAGTACTGAAAGAGGTAAGAAAATAACATGTTATATATAAAACTGCGCAGATTTAAACTTCTTCCAAACTCATTGCAATCAAATAATCTTTTATGGTTATAACATTGTGATTTATGAAAAGAACTATAAACCTAGGTGTAGATTTGTACGTTAGATCGCCAGTACTTTTTTCGTTGATTTAGGCCGTCCGCACACGGGTCAACTCAAACTCAACCTCGGCTTGACGAAGGTTGAGATCATGTGAAATCAAATGAGAGTCCGCACACGGGGCAACCAGTTGACAAGGTTGAATCAACTTGTTGGAAGCAACCTAGCATGTGGAGTTGCCGCTGTTTAAGGTTGACAACATTTCCGTTCATTTTTTTGTTCGCGTCATCAACTACACACGACTATGAGAAAAAGCTCAAAATTAGAATTAAACGATGAAACACAATTTCTTAGACAATTATTAATCTATTAATCAATTAAATAAACGTATGCAAAGTATGAAAATCATGAGGAATTTGTGTTACACCCTGTACACAAGCGTTCTTGGTCGTAAAGAATTGACGAATTTGCGTTGAATTTACAACCAGATGACGTAGCGAGTAAAATGAGGATGTTTTGTTTTTTTTTGGTATGGAATCCGTTCAAATTTTCTAGACAAATCATAATTTATCTCTAAATTTCCCTGTTTCATGTATTTTTTCTACGCCGAAAAGATTCATCGTTTTACGATGTGCTATGTATATTACGAGGAATGGCTTGTTATAAGTATTGTAACTTTTTTTTTTCAACTAAATAAACGATGAATAGGGTGTTTTGCGCCAAAAATACTGCAAATCCTTCTCGTATCGGTCCTTACATAATCAATGATATCAGCCAATTTGATATGGTATCGATTTCATCGCAATTATCTATAGACTCGCGCACAATCATTTGTGCCCGAGAATTACGTATATCTACAAATATATTGATAACATTGTGTTGAAGCTTTGGTTAACTAAACTGCCAATTTGTTGGAAACAATTTCGTGCAATGGGAGATGTGCACAAGATAAGAGAACGGTTGAGGGTTCAATCAGAACTCCTCATCAATAGTCTCTCTCGTTCTCTCGCAACCCGAACTTAGACGACTAAACACGCTCCAGATCCGCAATCGACGCGCTTTACGTAAGGTGCTTTTATATAGCGGCTCTCTGAAAGCTCGCTTGGCGCAGATGATTTGTTACGTCATTGACATCAGTCTGTGCACTTTTCCTATGCACAGACTGGCTTCGCTCATGGCTATTTGGCTTCGGTCAAACAGTGTATGAGCACCCTTAGTTTATTGCAACAATTTGGCGTATCACTTACTAAGCTGGTTGCGCAAACATATGATGGGGCTCGAGTGATGTCAGGAGATAAAGGAGGAATTCAGGCGATCACAAAGAAGTCGTTTTCAAACACTGACTATATTAATTGTAAGGCGCATATTTTGCTGCACCTTGCACGAATAATTAAAACAAGGAAATATTTCTCTTCCCTCCCTTCGTTGGCATCATTCTTCATCCAAACCCCAAAGCGCGATTGCGAGTTGAAGAAATTTATACAGTAGAAGATCACGAACGTGTGCAAAGTCAAGCGGGCCTACAGCTGTAGGACGATCAACATAGTTGAAACTTATAATAAAGAAATTTCTACTTGTCTGGGAGCAATGTATCTAGGTGATACGATTTCAAAATACAATTGATACAATTTACTTCAATCATTCCAAATTTCTCATTTGCCGACATTTTGTACCATAAACTAAAACAACGAGAACTGGACTACGTTGAATGCGATAAGAGTATCAGGAACACATGTGCGAGTACAAAAGCGTTGTAAGACGAACGAAAATTCAATGCGGTTTGTTTATTCTAATGAGTAGAGCATTTTATTTGAAATTTGAACACGGAGTTTCCCAAACAACCGATACATGATCTTTTTTGTCGAGCCTCTAATTTTCACAAAGTGAAATTCGGAAATGTACAGCGATTGTTCCATACGAAATCAGAATTTGCCGAGAAGAAAATATTGAAGATTATTTAAACACTGACCGGTAGCAATCTTGACTATATTTTTCAGAAAATTATTTTACTCACAAAGCTTACTACATTACATACTAACGCTTCAATCAACCACAGCATCGGTCGAACTAAGTATTTTTGTTATTTGTAGACTGAAGACCTACTTAAGATCAACGATGGGAGAGAAGCGACTCGAAAAGTATAAACTATTGAAAATAAAATGCTCCTTGAGCTCCAACTTGAGAGTATTTTTTTGGAAAACATAATTGATCGATTTGCCCATTGCACAGAACGAAGAATATCATTACTGTATCGCTAGAAGAAATTTAATTAAAAAAATAATTTGTCCCCGAAAACAAGACTGTGATACTATATTTGAGAAATGTCATTGCGCATCTAAATGTTATATTGAATTTATATACAACATATATCAACTACAAACGACTATTCAAAAATAGCCCAAAATTAGAATTAGACTCATAAATGCTTGAAATACGATGAAACACGATATAATTCACCAACGCATTGAAATTCTTGCATAACGAAAACAATATTCGAGCGCTAATTAACCTCCATTTTGAAATTTTGAGTAAAAATTTTGGGTCACCGTGTAGGTGCACAACTAGTCAATTTACTCACGAGACGCCACTGCACATTGCGATTGTATAGCCGGAATAGGTGAAGTGAGCTCCCATTTAAGCTTTGTGCTTTTTGCCCTGAAATGCTGATCTCGTGAAGAAGCAAACTATAATTAATATTCGTTTGCAGATATCCTTAATCGGTGGTTAGTTTCGTCAAAAAAGCAGATGATTATGTTGAAATTTAGAACATATTCAGCCAGAAAGATCACCCAATCCTCTGATATGATTTCCGGGTACCTGAATGCTTTGCGGAGAAGAAATTATAAGGTTATAAGAAAATTGATCGGAAAGAAGAAAATCCATCAATTCTCTAATTCATGGAAAATACAAGGAATCAATCTAGGTCCGAACATGCTGATAATCCTTTCCTGTTATTTCTCCGATTCAAGTCTAGTGGGAAAGTCGCTCAATGAACATCGCGATATAGGTGCTAGTAAGTTGAGCAATATACGTCACACAAAAGCTCTTGGTCGGTAAATAGCTTACCTAACTGTTTCACAAAGTTCATATTAGTTCTATGAAATATTTCGCGCTAATAGAAAGATCGCAACTATATTTAAATCATCTACAAGAACGTCGATTGGTAATTAATTCGCTTCTACTACATAGAAACTACGAATGTAAGCAAATGATGTTTGCCCAACAGATGCTCTGCATGTATGTGTAGCAAGAGCTTCATACCAGCACCCACCTTTCTTCGTTGAAGCTCAGCGTGGTCGTGGTTCTCTCTCCGTGGCTGCCTGGCTAGCGGTCCCGCTGGTTCTATCTCTCCTTTCTGCCGGTGCACTCCCCTTCCACACTCCTCGCCCACACACCTAATTTGTTTTCTTCTTGCGTTCTCTTACGGCCACTCACTTTTTTTTCGAGTATACGGTTTCTTTTTGCGTTCACTTTCCTGGCTTCTCTCCGTCCTATCTTTCTTCCACCACTCAATCCTTTTCTCCCCACCAATTCTCATAAAATTAGACTATGACTCCGCTCTTCTACACTCACCGGCTGAACCTTTCACCATCTAATTCATTAATAGCACCACGAGTATTCGCCATTATGCTATGCCGCGTGTGCGACAATCTTCCCTTAATTTTACTGAATAAATACTCCTGCACATTTTCACACTGAAATATTGAACTGGGTTGAACGGTTAGACGTAGTCCTACGGCAAAAAAACATCACGTTTGGCACGAGCCACTCCAGGCCAATAAAGTGATTGTTCTTTTCGAGCACCCGCAATTTCTTACACCGCACTGCTTGCCCTGAAGTTTCGGATCCCAAAACGATTTCACGAACGCACCAAATTTCTTGTTAAATCTACTCTCAATGAGGGCTAGGCCAGATCACCAACGCACAAACTTTTTCGCCCATAGTTGCGAACGTGTAAGCGACGAATCAGCCAAAAGTGTTGAAAGTCACTATAATACAGAACGAAAAAAACCGCGAACGCCAACAAATCGTCTGCGTGCGCCTGTGGCTTAGACTATTAACTTCGAAGCAAATTCCCGAAAAAAACTCGTTGGAGTACAGCTTCGTGCCGCTGCTACTCTTGCTGGATGATTGTGTTTGTGAAAGAGCGAGGGATTTCTATCTCGCTTCGTTCGCTGTGCTGTATACATCGGTGTTGCCGATGTTCCGTTCGGCTATGCTTGACTCGCAGCGTGGTGCATTTAGTCTCATGAGAGAGCATATACACTTTGTGTGCTTTTGCGTGTGACATTTTATCTTTGCGGCACATCTGACTAATAATGCTACAACATTTAAAACTTATTTATTTCGGATAAATTCTGGATCTACAATTGGCGATCTAACGTACAAATCTACACCAAGGCGGCGCTGCAGTGAAAGTGATGATGGTTTTAAATTTTGCAATGTGAGTTTATAGAAGGTTTGAAGTTTTTTCCATAAAGCACAATGTTATAGTCATAGAAAATTATTCGATTGCGATGAGTTTGGACGAAATCTAATTCTGCGCAATTTTATATGTTATGGTATTTCCTTACTTTTTTTACCTTATTCAGTAGAGAAAATCAAAAAAGGAAATTCGAGAGCACAATCAAAAGCAAGTTGAAAAAATGCATGGTTCCTGCATATGAGAACTACCTTCGAAATAACGGAAGTAAAATATAAGTGATTTGTTTTGAGTTTTAGGTTAGATTATCATCATTTTCTTAGTTCAAAAACAAAATCCAGATGTCTTACCCATCGTTTAAGTTTTGCGTTAGATCGCCAATTTAACCATTGTCAACATTTATTTATTATATTTGATTTAACCATTGTCAACATTTATAAAATTTTCAGTACTGAAAGAGGTAAGAAAATAACATGTTATATATAAAACTGCGCAGATTTAAACTTCTTCCAAACTTATTGCAATCAAATAATCTTTTATGGTTATAACATTGTGATTTATGAAAAGAACTATAAACCTAGGTGTAGATTTGTACGTTAGATCGCCAGTACTTTTTTCGTTGATTTAGGCCGTCCGCACACGGGTCAACTCAAACTCAACCTCGGCTTGACGAAGGTTGAGAGCATGTGAAATCAAATGAGAGTCTGCACACGGGGCAACCAGTTGACAAGGTTGACTCAACCTGTTGGAAGCAACCTAGCATGTGGAGTTGCCGCTGTTTAAGGTTGACAACATTTCCGTTCATTTTTTTGTTCGCGTCATCAACTACACACGACTATGAGAAAAAGCTCAAAATTAGAATTAAACGATGAAACACAATTTCTTAGACAATTATTAATCTATTAATCAATTAAATAAACGTATGCAAAGTATGAAAATCATGAGGAATTTGTGTTACACCCTGTACACAAGCGTTCTTGGTCGTAAAGAATTGACGAATTTGCGTTGAATTTACAACCAGATGACGTAGCGAGTAAAATGAGGATGTTTTGTTTTTTTTTGGTATGGAATCCGTTCAAATTTTCTAGACAAATCAGAATTTATCTTTAAATTTCCCTGTTTCATGTATTTTTTCTACGCCGAAAAGATTCATCGTTTTACGATGTGCTATGTATATTACGAGGAATGGCTTGTTATAAGTATTGTAACTTTTTTTTTTTCAACTAAATAAACGATGAATAGGGTGTTTTGCGCCAAAAATACTGCAAATCCTTCTCGTATCGGTCCTTACATAATCAATGATATCAGCCAATTTGATATGGTATCGATTTCATCGCAATTGACGAATTTACGTTGGATTTACAACCAGATGGCACAGCGAGCAAAATGAGGATGTTTTGTTTTTTTGGTATGGAATCCGTTCAAATTTTCTAGACAAATCAGAATTTATCTTCAAATTTCCCGGTTTTCTGTATTCTTTCCACGCATAAAAGGTTGGAAAATCATCATTTTACAATTTGCTATGTGTATTACGAGGAATGGCTTGTTATAAGCATTGTAACTTTAATTTCAGCTAAGTAAACGATGAATAGGGTGTTTTTCGCTAAAAATACTGCAAATCCTTCTCGTGTCGGCCCCTACCTAATCAATGCCATCAGCCAATTTGATATGATATCGATTTCATCGCAATTATCTATAGTCTCGCGCACAATCATTTGTGCCCGAGAATTACGTATATCTACAAATATATTGATAACATTGTGTTGAAGCTTTGGTTAACTAAACTGCCAATTTGTTGGAAACAATTTCGTGCAATGGGAGATGTGCACAAGATAAGAGAACGGTTGAGGGTTCAATCAGAACTCCTCATCAATAGTCTCTCTCGTTCTCTCGCAACCCGAACTTAGACGACTAAACACGCTCCAGATCCGCAATCGACGCGCTTTACGTAAGGTGCTTTTATATAGCGGCTCTCTGAAAGCTCGCTTGGCGCAGATGATTTGTTACGTCATTGACATCAGTCTGTGCACTTTTCCTATGCACAGACTGGCTTCGCTCATGGCTATTTGGCTTCGGTCAAACAGTGTATGAGCACCCTTAGTTTATTGCAACAATTTGGCGTATCACTTACTAAGCTGGTTGCGCAAACATATGATGGGGCTCGAGTGATGTCAGGAGATAAAGGAGGAATCCAGGCGATCACAAAGAAGTCGTTTTCAAACACTGACTATATTAATTGTAAGGCGCATATTTTGCTGCACCTTGCACGAATAATTAAAACAAGGAAATATTTCTCTTCCCTCCCTTCGTTGGCATCATTCTTCATCCAAACCCCAAAGCGCGATTGCGAGTTGAAGAAATTTATACAGTAGAAGATCACGAACGTGTGCAAAGTCAAGCAGGCCTACAGCTGTAGGACGATCAACATAGTTGAAACTTATAATAAAGAAATTTCTACTTCTCTGGGAGCAATGTATCTAGGTGATACGATTTCAAAATACAATTGATACAATTTACTTCAATCATTCCAAATTTCTCATTTGCCGACATTTTGTACCATAAACTAAAACAACGAGAACTGGACTACGTTGAATGCGATAAGAGTATCAGGTACACATGTGCGAGTATAAAAGCGTTGTAAGACGAACGAAAATTCAATGCGGTTTGTTTATTCTAATGAGTAGAGCATTTTATTTGAAATTTGAACACGGAGTTTCCCAAACAACCGATACATGATCTTTTTTGTCGATCCTCTAATTTTCACAAAGTGAAATTCGGAAATGTACTGCGATTGTTCCATACGAGATCAGAATTTGCCGAGAAGAAAATATTGAAGATTATTTAAACACTGACCGGTAGCAATCTTGGCTATATTTTTCAGAAAATTATTTTACTCACAAAGCTTACTACATTACATACTAACGCTTCAATCAACCACAGCATCGGTCGAACTAAGTATTTTTGTTATTTGTAGACTGAAGACCTACTTAAGATCAACGATGGGAGAGAAGCGACTCGAAAAGTATAAACTATTGAAAATAAAATGCTCCTTGAGCTCCAACTTGAGAGTATTTTTTTGGAAAACATAATTGATCGATTTGCCCATTGCACAGAACGAAGAATATCATTACTGTATCGCTAGAAGAAATTTAATTAAAAAAATAATTTGTCCCCGAAAACAAGACTGTGATACTATATTTGAGAAATGTCATTTCATACTCCATTGCGCATCTAAATGTTATATTGAATTTATATACAACATATATCAACTACAAACGAATATTCAAAAATAGCCCAAAATTAGAATTAGACTCATAAATGCTTGAAATACGATGAAACACGATATAATTCAGCCAACGCATTGAAATTCTTGCATAAAGAAAACATTATTCGAGCGCTAATTAACCTCCATTTTGAAATTTTGAGTAAAAATTTTGGGTCACCGTGTAGGTGCACAACTAGTCAATTTACTCACGAGACGCCACTGCACATTGCGATTGTATAGCCGGAATAGGTGAAGTGAGCTCCCATTTAAGCTTTGTGCTTTTTGCCCTGAAATGCTGATCTCGTGAAGAAGCAAACTATAATTAATATTCGTTTGCAGATATCCTTAATCGGTGGTTAGTTTCGTCAAAAAAGCAGATGATTATGTTGAAATTTAGAACATATTCAGCCAGAAAGATCACCCAATCCTCTGATATGATTTCCGGGTACCTGAATGCTTTGCGGAGAAGAAATTATAAGGTTATAAGAAAATTGATCGGAAAAGAAGAAAATCCATCAATTCTCTAATTCATGGAAAATACAAGGAATCAATCTAGGTCCGAACATGCTGATAATCCTTTCCTGTTATTTCTCCGATTCAAGTCTAGTGGGAAAGTCGCTCAATGAACATCGCGATATGGGTGCTAGTAAGTTGAGCAATATACGTCACACAAAAGCTCTTGGTCGGTAAATAGCTTACCTAACTGTTTCACAAAGTTCATATTAGTTCTATGAAATATTTCGCGCTAATAGAAAGATCGCAACTATATTTAAATCATCTACAAGAACGTCGATTGGTAATTAATTCGCTTCTACTACATAGAAACTACGAATGTAAGCAAATGATGTTTGCCCAACAGATGCTCTGCATGTATGTGTAGCAAGAGCTTCATACCAGCACCCACCTTTCTTCGTTGAAGCTCAGCGTGGTCGTGGTTCTCTCTCCGTGGCTGCCTGGCTAGCGGTCCCGCTGGTTCTATCTCTCCTTTCTGCCGGTGCACTCCCCTTCCACACTCCTCGCCCACACACCTAATTTGTTTTCTTCTTGCGTTCTCTTACGGCCACTCACTTTTTTTTCGAGTATACGGTTTCTTTTTGCGTTCACTTTCCTGGCTTCTCTCCGTCCTATCTTTCTTCCACCACTCAATCCTTTTCTCCCCACCAATTCTCATAAAATTAGACTATGACTCCGCTCTTCTACACTCACCGGCTGAACCTTTCACCATCTAATTCATTAATAGCACCACGAGTATTCGCCATTATGCTATGCCGCGTGTGCGACAATCTTCCCTTAATTTTACTGAATAAATACTCCTGCACATTTTCACACTGAAATATTGAACTGGGTTGAACGGTTAGACGTAGTCCTACGGCAAAAAAACATCACGTTTGGCACGAGCCACTCCAGGCCAATAAAGTGATTGTTCTTTTCGAGCACCCGCAATTTCTTACACCGCACTGCTTGCCCTGAAGTTTCGGATCCCAAAACGATTTCACGAACGCACCAAATTTCTTGTTAAATCTACTCTCAATGAAGGCTAGGCCAGATCACCAACGCACAAACTTTTTTGCCCATAGTTGCGAACGTGTAAGCGACGAATCAGCCAAAAGTGTTAAAAGTCACTATAATACAGAACGAAAAAAACCGCGAACGCCAACAAATCGTCTGCGTGCGCCGGTGGCTTAGACTATTAACTTCGAAGCAAATTCCCGAAAAAAACTCGTTGGAGTACAGCTTCGTGCCGCTGCTACTCTTGCTGGATGATTGTGTTTGTGAAAGAGCGAGGGATTTCTATCTCGCTTCCTTCGCTGTGCTGTATACATCGGTGTTGCCGATGTTCCGTTCGGCTATGCTTGACTCGCAGCGTGGTGCATTTAGTCTCATGAGAGAGCATATACACTTTGTGTGCTTTTGCGTGTGACATTTTATCTTTGCGGCACATCTGACTAATAATGCTACAACATTTAAAACTTATTTATTTCGGATAAATTCTGGATCTACAATTGGCGATCTAACGTACAAATCTACACCAAGGCGGCGCTGCAGTGAAAGTGATGATGGTTTTAAATTTTGCAATGTGAGTTTATAGAAGGTTTGAAGTTTTTTCCAAGCACAATGTTATAGTCATAGAAAATTATTCGATTGCGATGAGTTTGGACGAAATCTAATTCTGCGCAATTTTATATGTTATGGTATTTCCTTACTTTTTTTACCTTATTCAGTAGAGAAAATTGTATAAGTGTTGACGATGGTTGAATCAAAAAAGGAAATTCGAGAGCACAATCAAAAGCAAGTTGAAAAAATGCATGGTTCCTGCATATGAGAACTACCTTCGAAATAACGGAAGTAAAATATAAGTGATTTGTTTTGAGTTTTAGGTTAGATTATCATCATTTTCTTAGTTCAAAAACAAAATCCAGATGTCTTACCCATCGTTTAAGTTTTGCGTTAGATCGCCAATTTAACCATTGTCAACATTTATTTATTATATTTGATTTAACCATTGTCAACATTTATAAAATTTTCAGTACTGAAAGAGGTAAGAAAATAACATGTTATATATAAAACTGCGCAGATTTAAACTTCTTCCAAACTTATTGCAATCAAATAATCTTTTATGGTTATAACATTGTGATTTATGAAAAGAACTATAAACCTAGGTGTAGATTTGTACGTTAGATCGCCAGTACTTTTTTCGTTGATTTAGGCCGTCCGCACACGGGTCAACTCAAACTCAACCTCGGCTTGACGAAGGTTGAGAGCATGTGAAATCAAATGAGAGTCCGCACACGGGGCAACCAGTTGACAAGGTTGACTCAACCTGTTGGAAGCAACCTAGCATGTGGAGTTGCCGCTGTTTAAGGTTGACAACATTTCCGTTAATTTTTTTGTTCGCGTCATCAACTACACACGACTATGAGAAAAAGCTCAAAATTAGAATTAAACGATGAAACACAATTTCTTAGACAATTATTAATCTATTAATCAATTAAATAAACGTATGCAAAGTATGAAAATCATGAGGAATTTGTGTTACACCCTGTACACAAGCGTTCTTGGTCGTAAAGAATTGACGAATTTGCGTTGAATTTACAACCAGATGACGTAGCGAGTAAAATGAGGATGTTTTGTTTTTTTTTGGTATGGAATCCGTTCAAATTTTCTAGACAAATCAGAATTTATCTTTAAATTTCCCTGTTTCATGTATTTTTTCTACGCCGAAAAGATTCATCGTTTTACGATGTGCTATGTATATTACGAGGAATGGCTTGTTATAAGTATTGTAACTTTTTTTTTTTTTCAACTAAATAAACGATGAATAGGGTGTTTTGCGCCAAAAATACTGCAAATCCTTCTCGTATCGGTCCTTACATAATCAATGATATCAGCCAATTTGATATGGTATCGATTTCATCGCAATTGACGAATTTACGTTGGATTTACAACCAGATGGCACAGCGAGCAAAATGAGGATGTTTTGTTTTTTTGGTATGGAATCCGTTCAAATTTTCTAGACAAATCAGAATTTATCTTCAAATTTCCCGGTTTTCTGTATTCTTTCCACGCATAAAAGGTTGGAAAATCATCATTTTACAATTTGCTATGTGTATTAAGAGGAATGGCTTGTTATAAGCATTGTAACTTTAATTTCAGCTAAGTAAACGAAAAATAGGGTGTTTTTCGCTAAAAATACTGCAAATCCTTCTCGTGTCGGCCCCTACCTAATCAATGACATCAGCCAATTTGATATGATATCGATTTCATCGCAATTATCTATAGTCTCGCGCACAATCATTTGTGCCCGAGAATTACGTATATCTACAAATATATTGATAACATTGTGTTGAAGCTTTGGTTAACTAAACTGCCAATTTGTTGGAAACAATTTCGTGCAATGGGAGATGTGCACAAGATAAGAGAACGGTTGAGGGTTCAATCAGAACTCCTCATCAATAGTCTCTCTCGTTCTCTCGCAACCCGAACTTAGACGACTAAACACGCTCCAGATCCGCAATCGACGCGCTTTACGTAAGGTGCTTTTATATAGCGGCTCTCTGAAAGCTCGCTTGGCGCAGATGATTTGTTACGTCATTGACATCAGTCTGTGCACTTTTCCTATGCACAGACTGGCTTCGCTCATGGCTATTTGGCTTCGGTCAAACAGTGTATGAGCACCCTTAGTTTATTGCAACAATTTGGCGTATCACTTACTAAGCTGGTTGCGCAAACATATGATGGGGCTCGAGTGATGTCAGGAGATAAAGGAGGAATCCAGGCGATCACAAAGAAGTCGTTTTCAAACACTGACTATATTAATTGTAAGGCGCATATTTTGCTGCACCTTGCACGAATAATTAAAACAAGGAAATATTTCTCTTCCCTCCCTTCGTTGGCATCATTCTTCATCCAAACCCCAAAGCGCGATTGCGAGTTGAAGAAATTTATACAGTAGAAGATCACGAACGTGTGCAAAGTCAAGCGGGCCTACAGCTGTAGGACGATCAACATAGTTGAAACTTATAATAAAGAAATTTCTACTTCTCTGGGAGCAATGTATCTAGGTGATACGATTTCAAAATACAATTGATACAATTTACTTCAATCATTCCAAATTTCTCATTTGCCGACATTTTGTACCATAAACTAAAACAACGAGAACTGGACTACGTTGAATGCGATAAGAGTATCAGGAACACATGTGCGAGTATAAAAGCGTTGTAAGACGAACGAAAATTCAATGCGGTTTGTTTATTCTAATGAGTAGAGCATTTTATTTGAAATTTGAACACGGAGTTTCCCAAACAACCGATACATGATCTTTTTTGTCGATCCTCTAATTTTCACAAAGTGAAATTCGGAAATGTACTGCGATTGTTCCATACGAAATCAGAATTTGCCGAGAAGAAAATATTGAAGATTATTTAAACACTGACCGGTAGCAATCTTGACTATATTTTTCAGAAAATTATTTTACTCACAAAGCTTACTACATTACATACTAACGCTTCAATCAACCACAGCATCGGTCGAACTAAGTATTTTTGTTATTTGTAGACTGAAGACCTACTTAAGATCAACGATGGGAGAGAAGCGACTCGAAAAGTATAAACTATTGAAAATAAAATGCTCCTTGAGCTCCAACTTGAGAGTATTTTTTTGGAAAACATAATTGATCGATTTGCCCATTGCACAGAACGAAGAATATCATTACTGTATCGCTAGAAGAAATTTAATTAAAAAAATAATTTGTCCCCGAAAACAAGACTGTGATACTATATTTGAGAAATGTCATTTCATACTCCATTGCGCATCTAAATGTTATATTGAATTTATATACAACATATATCAACTACAAACGAATATTCAAAAATAGCCCAAAATTAGAATTAGACTCATAAATGCTTGAAATACGATGAAACACGATATAATTCAGCCAACGCATTGAAATTCTTGCATAAAGAAAACATTATTCGAGCGCTAATTAACCTCCATTTTGAAATTTTGAGTAAAAATTTTGGGTCACCGTGTAGGTGCACAACTAGTCAATTTACTCACGAGACGCCACTGCACATTGCGATTGTATAGCCGGAATAGGTGAAGTGAGCTCCCATTTAAGCTTTGTGCTTTTTGCCCTGAAATGCTGATCTCGTGAAGAAGCAAACTATAATTAATATTCGTTTGCAGATATCCTTAATCGGTGGTTAGTTTCGTCAAAAAAGCAGATGATTATGTTGAAATTTAGAACATATTCAGCCAGAAAGATCACCCAATCCTCTGATATGATTTCCGGGTACCTGAATGCTTTGCGGAGAAGAAATTAAAGGTTATAAGAAAATTGATCGGAAAAGAAGAAAATCCATCAATTCTCTAATTCATGGAAAATACAAGGAATCAATCTAGGTCCGAACATGCTGATAATCCTTTCCTGTTATTTATCCGATTCAAGTCTAGTGGGAAAGTCGCTCAATGAACATCGCGATATGGGTG
Source organism: Toxorhynchites rutilus septentrionalis (assembly GCF_029784135.1). Taxonomy (NCBI): domain Eukaryota; kingdom Metazoa; phylum Arthropoda; class Insecta; order Diptera; family Culicidae; genus Toxorhynchites; species Toxorhynchites rutilus. The sequence goes on from NC_073745.1 coordinate 173,320,620, forward strand.
CTAGTAAGTTGAGCAATATACGTCACACAAAAGCTCTTGGTCGGTAAATAGCTTACCTAACTGTTTCACAAAGTTCATATTAGTTCTATGAAATATTTCGCGCTAATAGAAAGATCGCAACTATATTTAAATCATCTACAAGAACGTCGATTGGTAATTAATTCGCTTCTACTACATAGAAACTACGAATGTAAGCAAATGATGTTTGCCCAACAGATGCTCTGCATGTATGTGTAGCAATACCATACCAGCTTCATACCAGCACCCACCTTTCTTCGTTGAAGCTCAGCGTGGTCGTGGTTCTCTCTCCGTGGCTGCCTGGCTAGAGGTCCCGCTGGTTCTATCTCTCCTTTCTGCCGGTGCACTCCCCTTCCACACTCCTCGCCCACACACCTAATTTGTTTTCTTCTTGCGTTCTCTTACGGCCACTCACTTTTTTTTCGAGTATACGGTTTCTTTTTGCGTTCACTTTCCTGGCTTCTCTCCGTCCTATCTTTCTTCCACCACTCAATCCTTTTCTCCCCACCAATTCTCATAAAATTAGACTATGACTCCGCTCTTCTACACTCACCGGCTGAACCTTTCACCATCTAATTCATTAATAGCACCACGAGTATTCGCCATTATGCTATGCCGCGTGTGCGACAATCTTCCCTTAATTTTACTGAATAAATACTCCTGCACATTTTCACACTGAAATATTGAACTGGGTTGAACGGTTAGACGTAGTCCTACGGCAAAAAAACATCACGTTTGGCACGAGCCACTCCAGGCCAATAAAGTGATTGTTCTTTTCGAGCACCCGCAATTTCTTACACCGCACTGCTTGCCCTGAAGTTTCGGATCCCAAAACGATTTCACGAACGTACCAAATTTCTTGTTAAATCTACTCTCAATGAAGGCTAGGCCAGATCACCAACGCACAAACTTTTTCGCCCATAGTTGCGAACGTGTAAGCGACGAATCAGCCAAAAGTGTTGAAAGTCACTATAATACAGAACGAAAAAACCGCGAACGCCAACAAATCGTCTGCGTGCGCCGGTGGCTTAGACTATGAACTTCGAAGCAAATTCCCGAAAAAAACTCGTTGGAGTACAGCTTCGTGCCGCTGCTACTCTTGCTGGATGATTGTGTTTGTGAAAGAGCGAGGGATTTCTATCTCGCTTCCTTCGCTGTGCTGTATACATCGGTGTTGCCGATGTTCCGTTCGGCTATGCTTGACTCGCAGCGTGGTGCATTTAGTCTCATGAGAGAGCATATACACTTTGTGTGCTTTTGCGTGTGACATTTTATCTTTGCGGCACATCTGACTAATAATGCTACAACATTTAAAACTTATTTATTTCGGATAAATTCTGGATCTACAATTGGCGATCTAACGTACAAATCTACACCAAGACGGCGCTGCAGTGAAAGTGATGATGGTTTTAAATTTTGCAATGTGAGTTTATAGAAGGTTTGAAGTTTTTTCCATAAAGCACAATGTTATATGTCATAGTCAATGTCATAGAAAATTATTCGATTGCGATGAGTTTGGACGAAATTTAATTCTGCGCAATTTTATATGTTATGGTATTTCCTTACTTTTTTTTACCTTATTCAGTAGAAAAAATTGTATAAATGTTGACGATGGTTGAATCAAAAAAGGAAATTCGAGAGCACAATCAAAAGCAAGTTGAAAAAATGCATGGTTCCTGCATATGAGAACTACCTTCGAAATAACGGAAGTAAAATATAAGTGATTTGTTTTGAGTTTTAGGTTAGATTATCATCATTTTCTTAGTTCAAAAACAAAATCCAGATGTCTCACCCATCGTTTAAGTTTTGCGTTAGATCGCCAATTTAACCATTGTCAACATTTATTTATTATATTTGATTTAACCATTGTCAACATTTATAAAATTTTCACTACTGAAAGAGGTAAGAAAATAACATGTTATATATAAAACTGCGCAGATTTAAACTTCTTCCAAACTCATTGCAATCAAATAATCTTTTATGGCTATAACATTGTGATTTATGAAAAGAACTATAAACCTAGGTGTAGATTTGTACGTTAGATCGCAAGTACTTTTTTCGTTGATTTAGGCCGTCCGCACACGGGTCAACTCAAACTCAACCTCGGCTTGACGAAGGTTGAGAGCATGTGAAATCAAATGAGAGTCCGCACACGGGGCAACCAGTTGAAAAGGTTGACTCAACCTGTTGGAAGCAACCTAGCATGTGGAGTTGCCGCTGTTTAAGGTTGACAACATTTCCGTTCATTTTTTTTGTTCGCGTCATCAACTACACACGACTATGAGAAAAAGCTCGAAATTAGAATTAAACGATGAAACACAAGATAGTTCTGTCAATCCATTAAATTTCTTAGACAATTATTAATCTATTAATCAATTAAATAAACGTATGCAAAGTATGAAAATCATGAGGAATTCGGTTACACCCTGTACACAAGCGTTCTTGATCGTAAAGAATTGACGAATTTACGTTAGATTTACAACCAGATGACGTAGCGAGTAAAATGAGGATGTTTTGTTTTTTTGGTATGAAATTCGTTCAAATTTTCTAGACAAATCAGAATTATCTTCAAATTTCCCTGTTTCATGTATTCTTTCCACACCGAAAAGATTCATCGTTTTACGATGTGCTATGTATGTTACGAGGAATGGCTTGTTATAAGTATTGTAACTTAATTTTTTTTTCAACTAAATAAACGATGAATAGGGTGTTTTGCGCTAAAAATACACGTCAATCTATCCAGCGGGGCAAAGTTCATCGATCTGAACCATATTATGCTTTTTGGAAAGCTTATGCAACGTACCATAGCGTACCTCCGGGGATTTTTAACGTACCTCAATAGTTTCGGAGTTATATAACTTTTTAAGTGCGCGCTGGAGTAAATTTTGATCGACCATAACTTCTTAACGGCTTGACACAGAAACACCGAAATAGCAAATATCGAATGTACCAAAATTGTACTTTAAGAAAATGTGTGGGTTTTGTAACTTACTTCAAAAATTAACATACTTCTCTTATTAAAAATTCTGAAAAATCTTCATATGCGTTATATGACTACAGATTCGGATTCCTTGTCGAATTCTAACCGGATTTCATGTATATATGTCTATACTTAAGTGAAAGTAACAGTATTCATGATTAAAATATGTTGTACTCTTGAAATATTTCAATTAGGCAATTGAATTAATCTAATTTGTAATTTTTTTAATCGACACGCTCACAAGACGTTAGATTAGATCAATTCTAATGATTTTCATCCTGTTCTGTGCAATATCTCCGAATTCGTCGAAAAAATATTTTTAGAGACCCGTTTCGACATTACAATTTCATTCTGAAGACCAATTGGTATTTATATGATACACTCAAGAAAAGCTCATTGAACTGCACATTCGAAGCAGGAAAACTAACGATAGATTATCCACAAACAGAATTGATATGTCACGTACAACGTACCTTCCTAGTTTTGGCTGAAATGTGTTGAGATTGCCAACGAAGCAACACGATTACAAGAAGCATGCCATGATAATTTAATGCTCTGTAGTTTGTCGAAATATATCTTTCTTGTTTGATCGTTCACTAGTTCAGTCGCATTTTATTTCCACTCCCTTCCAAGTGGTTATGGGCCCAGAACTAGGTGCCTAGCAACGATAATCAACATCCGTGAAAATTTTTTCCTGAAGCGAAGCCGAAATGGAGAAGATCCAGTTTCCGAAGCTAAATGGAGAAAATTACAGCAGCTGGAAGTTCAGCACCGAGCTGCTGCTGATCCGGGAGAATTTGTGGAAGTTCGTCACCCAAGTGAGACCAACCGATCAAGCTGCGACGACGGCGGATCCGGGAAACGCTGCTGAGTTGGAAGATTGGGACTACGGGGACCAGCGAGCACGAGCCACGATCGGGCTCTTGATGGAGAGCAACCAGCATGGCCTCATCAAGCAGACGATGACCGCTCATGAAGCCTGGAAAAAGCTTGGGGACCATTTTGAGAAGCCAACCCTGACTTCCAAAGTGTCCTTATTGCGAAACCTGATTACGAAACGGTACAGTGAGGGCGAGGACATGGAGAAGCACGTCGTCGGAATGGAAGAAATCTTCGAGCGTCTCTCCTTGGCGGACCTGAAACTGGGCGAAAAGCTGCAGGTGGCGATTGTGTTGAGTAGCCTCCCGAAATCTTTCAACACGCTGACGACGGCCCTCGAGAGCAGGGCGGACGACGAGCTCACTTTGGAGTTGGTGAAAAGGAAGCTCATCGACGAGGTAACGAAAATCGGTAGCTATGGCAACGAGACCGGTTTGCGGGTAGGTTCTGGTGAGAAGCCACTTACTTGCCACTACTGCCAAAAACCGGGGCACAAACAGCGAGAGTGTCGGAAGTTGGCCAGTGACCGAGAAGAGGAGAACCGGAACGACCAGGAGAACCGGAAAACCCGCAAAACTTCGTCCAGGGCAAAGGCGGTTTGTGAAGATAGGAGCGAAGCCACCTTCATGGCCAGAGGAGCAGTTGAAGCAGCAGCCTGGGTCGTCGATTCCGGGGCGACATCGCACATGTGCGCCGAGATGGATTTTTTCGTGGACCTGGATGAAAATGTGAACGAACACGTGGTGCTCGCTGACGGCAAGACGACGGTTGCGAGGGGCAAAGGAACGTGTCGCATCGGTTGCTGCGATCTTGAAGGTAAAAATCTGACAGTTAATCTTACAGATACGTTGTACGTACCGAATCTCGAGTCGAATTTGATTTCGGTGCGGAAGTTGGTCGAGAAGAAAGGAACCGTCATCTTCGATGCCAAGGGCTGCACCATTCTGAAGGATGAAAGGGTTGCAGCAAACGCGGTCGTTTCTGGTGGGTTGTACGTCTTGAAGAACGCCCACAGAGCGACGAAGGTGGAAGAAAAACGCCACACCGCCAACTGTCAGCACACGTGGCACAGAAGGATGGGTCATCGTGACAACGAGGCCTTGCAGGATTTGAAGAGGAAGAGCCTAGCGACATGACTGCAAATCGAGGACTGTGGGCTGCGGATTCAGTGCGAGTGCTGTCTGGAGGGGAAATTTGCACGACTCCCGTTTCCCAAAGAAGCCAAGAAGAAATCGAAGCGCCCGTTGGATTTGGTCCATGTCGACGTGTGTGGGCCGATGAAAAATATCACACAAGGTGGATGTCGCTACTATCTCACCGTTATTGACGACTATTCTCGCTACACGACGGTATATTTCCTACGTGAAAAATCCGATGCAGAGGACAAGCTGAAGGACTTCGTGATGGAGATGAAGACCACCTTTGGCAGGCCGCCGAATATCATCCGATCGGACAACGGCGGTGAATTCAAGAATCGAGCAATGGAAGACTTCTGCAGACGGGAAGGCATCCGGCAACAGTTTATCACACCGTACACCCCGCAGCAAAATGGTGTTGCGGAACGGAAAAATCGTTCTCTGAATGAGATGGCGAAGTGCATGCTGTTGGACGCGGACCTCCCGTTGCGATACTGGGCCGAAGCCGTGAATACTGCAAACTACCTCCAGAATCGGCTTCCTACCACGGCACTCCAGGTAACACCGTACGAGGCATGGTGGGACGAGAAAACGGATGTGAGCCATTTGCAGATTTTTGGCACCAAGGCATTTGTGTGGGTTCCCAAACAGAACAGATCGAAGTTTGATTCGAAGGCGGTGAAGATGACGTTCGTGGGCTATTCATCGCAACAGAAGGCGTACCGATTCCTGGACCTGATGACTGGCACCATTGTGAACAGCAGAGATGCACGATTTCTGACGATGGGCAACACCGGTCAGGATGAAGCGTCAGAAAATGGAAGTATCATCGAATGCTCGATCGGTGAACATGCTTTCCCGAAGACTAATAATTTTCCTATCGTTGCGGGGGACGTTCATGGTGAGCAACCGGAGATTGAGGAGGAGTCTGATTCCGACGAAGAGGATGATCAAAACGAGACGATCGATCCATACGTTGATTGCGATATCACGCTCACCGATGGCAACGACGAGAATGAACGTCCCCCCAACGCACCAATTGAACCTGTGGCTCCAAGAACGTCCAGCCGGACGACGAAGGGAGTGCCACCTCAAAGATATGGCGAAACAGGCCAGATTGCCATTCAGCAAGCCGCTGAGCCACGGACCGTCGCAGAAGCCCTGGGTGGTCCAGAGCGAGAGCAGTGGAAGAAAGCAATGGACGAGGAGTTTGCTTCTCTGCAGGAGAACAAATCTTGGGAAATCATCCAGTTGCCCTCCAACCGGAAACCAGTGGGCTGCCGCTGGATTTTCAAGAAAAAGCTGGATGAGCATGGCAACGTAGAAGTTTGGAACTGACTACGATAAAGTCTACGCGCCCGTAGCCAAACACACGACATTTCGGGCACTTCTGGCGGTAGCTGCCCGGAGGATGATGGATGTGAAGCACATCGACATAAAAACTTATAGAATTTCATTGAAATTTTTCCACCAAATATATCATCTAGTTTTTCATATCGAGTTGTTAAAAAAAGCTTCTCGATTTATATGTTCAAAGCATAGAAATTTACATTAGATCTTCCCCAATCAGAATTGGTATGTCACAGCAACGTACCTCGCTAGTTTAGGGTGAAATTTTTTATTGAACTTATAGAATTTCTATGAAATTTTTCCACCAAATATATCATCTAGTTTTTCATATCGAGTTGTTAGAAAAAAGCTTCTCGATTTATATGTTCAAAGCATAGAAATTTACGTTAGATCCTCCCCTATCAGAATTGGTATGTCACATGCAACGTACCTCGCTAGTTTATGGTGAAATTTTTGTTTGAACCTATAGAATTTCATTGAAATTTTTCCACCAAATATATCATCTAGTTTTTCATATCGAGTTGTTAGAAAAAAGCTTCTCGATTTATATGTTCAAAGCATAGAAATTTAGATTAGATCTTCCCCAATCAGAATTGGTATGTCACATGCAACGTACCTCGCTAGTTTTTGGTGAAATTTTTATTTGAACTTATAGAATTTCTATGAAATTTTTCCACCAAATATATCATCTAGTTTTTCATATCGAGTTGTTTGAAAAAAGCTTCTCGATTTATATGTTCAAAGCATAAAAATTTACGTTAGATCCTCCCCAATTAGAATTGGTATGTCACATGCAACGTACCTCGCTAGTGTATGGTGAAATTTTTATTTGAACATATAGAATTTCATTGAAATTTTTCCACCAAATATATCATCTAGTTTATCATATCGAGTTGTTAGAAAAAAGCTTCTCGATTTATATGTTCAAATCATAGAAATTTACGTTAGATCCTCCCCAATCAGAATTGGTATGTCACATGCAACGTACCTCGCTAGTTTTTGGTGAAATTTTTTTTGAACTTATAGAATTTCTATGAAATTTTTCCACAAAATATATCATCTAGTTTTTCATATCGAGTTGTTAGAAAAAAGCTTCTCAATTTATATGTTCAAAGCATAGAAATTTACGTTAGATCCTCCCCAATCAGAATTGGTATGTCACATGCAACGTACCTCGCTAGTTTTTGGTGAAATTTTTTTTTGAACTTATAGAATTTCTATGAAATTTTTCCACCAAATATATCATCTAGTTTTTCATATCGAGTTGTTAGAAAAAAGCTTCTCGATTTATATGTTCAAAGCATAGAAATTTACGTTAGATCCTCCCCAATCAGAATTGGTATGTCACATGCAACGTACCTCGCTAGTTTTTGGTGAAATTTTTTTTGAACTTATAGAATTTCTATGAAATTTTTCCACCAAATATATCATCTAGTTTTTCATATCGAGTTGTTAGAAAAAAGCTTCTCGATTTATATGTTCAAAGCATAGAAATTTACGTTAGATCCTCCCCAATCAGAATTGGTATGTCACATGCAACGTACCTCGCTAGTTTTTGGTGAAATTTTTTTTTGAACTTATAGAATTTCTATGAAATTTTTCCACCAAATATATCTAGTTTTTCATATCGAGTTGTTAGAAAAAAGCTTCACGATTTATATGTTCAAAGCATAAAAATTTACAATAGATCTTCCCCAATCAGAATTGGTATGTCACATGCAACGTACCTCGCTAGTTTTTGGTGAATTTTTATTTGAACTTATAGAATTTCTATGAAATTTTTCCACCAAATATATCATCTAGTTTTTCATATCGAGTTGTTAGAAAAAAGCTCCTCGATTTATATGTTCAAAGCATAGAAATTTACGTTAGATCCTCCCCAATCAGAATTGGTATGTCACATGCAACGTACCTCGCTAGTTTTTGGTGAATTTTTTTTTTGAACTTATAGAATTTCTATGAAATTTTTCCACCAAATATATCATCTAGTTTTTCATATCGAGTTGTTAGAAAAAAGCTTCTCGATTTATATGTTCAAAGCATAGAAATTTACGTTAGATCCTCCCCAATCAGAATTGGTATGTCACATGCAACGTACCTCGCTAGTTTTTGGTGAAATTTTTTTTTGAACTTATAGAATTTCTATGAAATTTTTCCACCAAATATATCATCTAGTTTTTCATATCGAGTTGTTAGAAAAAAGCTTCTCGATTTATATGTTCAAAGCATAGAAATTTACGTTAGATCCTCCCCAATCAGAATTGGTATGTCACATGCAACGTACCTCGCTAGTTTTTGGTGAATTTTTTTTTTGAACTTATAGAATTTCTATGAAATTTTTCCACCAAATATATCATCTAGTTTTTCATATCAAGTTGTTAGAAAAAAGCTTCTCGATTTATATGTTCAAAGCATAGAAATTTACGTTAGATCCTCCCCAATCAGAATTGGTATGTCACATGCAACGTACCTCGCTAGTTTTTGGTGAATTTTTTTTTTTGAACCACGCGAGTATAGGAGTAACTTTTTTGGACAAGTGCCGTTTTTCATATTCTAGAATATTGTTGAATGAAATGTATACATTAATGTTAGTGGCGTGGAATTCTTATTACATATAATGCATAAGATCATTACCAGACTATTCTTATTTGATTTCAGTCCCTTTTGTAACTGGATTGATCGGATCCATATATTAACTATTCGTAGATATATTCGTCATTAGATTCATACGTTCAAAGGCAAAATATAAATGTTTCGTATAGTTATTCGCTAAATATAATGTTCATACATATACACACTTGTGAAAGAATTTCACTTGTGGAATAATTGTCTACAGTTAACTATAAACTAATCGGTGGCTTATGGTAGTTTATAATAGTTACAGTTTCGGGGATATTTTATTTATAATGGACAATATCGATAAGAAAACAAGAAAAAGAAAAGGAAGTTCCTAGAAATCCTTTTATATCATAACTCAAATCCACGCCATTCACCGTGCGGAAATTGAACGGTGAATGGCGTTCAATTTGTTTCCCTGCTTTGCGATGGGACACTTTACCTTTTCGGTTGCGCGTGCTTTTAGGTTTCGGTTTTGTGCTTTTAGTTGCATGTCGAAACGTGTTGCTGTTAGAAATCATGTCATGCAAAAACTTAGAAAAAATTAGAGCATTTGCTGAGAGGAAGTGGATAATTCAGACCCAATTATACTTTTTTCGCAATGAAATGCATATAAACTATCGAAAAAAAACTAAATGGACGATAACTTCGTCAAATATGCTTTTTTTCATACACCGCACAAAAAAATCGCACAAAAAAACCGCATAAGAACAGAAAACCGCACAAAACAAAATTCGCACAAAAACAGGTTTTACTGTAAGTTGGATTGGAACGCTCATAATTTTAAGTTTTTGTTAGCAAAAGAATCTCGAACAATTCAAACATTAATGCTTCTAAGTAAGAACTATATTTATTGATAAATTGAGTAATATCTGTTCGACAAACACATTTCTCCAATGAAGAACTTATTCTGTTATACGTATAGAGAACTTGAGGCGAGAATAAAATGATGAGACGTAGGTTGTTGAAGAGTAGACAGCAACTAAGCAAGACGTTTGTATTTTATTGTGCATGTTTGAAAACTTCCTTTGTAAATTATGATATATTATATGAACATAACAGAGTTGTGCACACTAATATACATCCATTGCATGTTTTTTACGAGTAATTAATGTCATGACAAGTTTTGGGTTGTGGTGAAAATAGCATTTAGTTTAACACGGACTTGAGATGAAATAATACGATTCTTATAAGCCGCTGGATCGACTGAATTGAAGTCATGAAGATTATTAACACGTTGAGTGCCACGGTTTTATAGCGATTGGAATGACATTTTTAAACGTATAAGTACCATCGTTTCTTATCGTAGTGAAATATATTTCGGTTCGAAAGGGAATGGTTATGAGCTTATATTCTTATATTATTCACATTTATTATCATATGTTATACTGTCAGCAGGGGTGACATTAGTCATTTCCGTCACACAACGGAGAAGAAAAAATTCTAGGGGTTGTATCCAAGACATGACCGCTTAATGCGTAGGACTACGCAATCTTTTTTTTTAAAAAAAAGTTGGTTTATCATTTCGGATATTATTTGCGAATAAAGGGTGTGTCACATCAAATTGCATCACGGAAAAACGCTGTAGAAATTCGCCCAGTAGACCGATCCTTTTGAAAATTTTAGACAGTAAAATAAAAACTATTAAACAACTTTTGGCATTTTCTTTTTATTCATACTTCGAGCCCAAGCCCGTATGCTCGCACCTTCCTCTTTACCCCGTCCATAAGGTTCTGTACAACGTCAGGTTGTAGTTTTTTTTTTTGACGTAGGACTACGTCTAACCGGAAGATATAGGGGGTGAAATGGAAATCTAGGCATTGAACAAGTAGGAAAAAATGCAAGATTTTCAACCCTTATAACTCGAACATTTCTCAATAGATCGCAAAGGTTTTTGCATCAATTGATAGAAAATATATCTACTCATCTATCATAACGAATAACATTTCATTTTTCTTGAGATAAATAATTGAATAATTGTGAAATATCAAGCATTGTCAAAATGCACTATGTGCCCATTTTTTATTGGTCCATTTTGTGCTGCTCAAATCGTACCGACCAAAATGGGCAACCAGAGCAGCAGCGAAATAGAATGAAGCACGATTGGAAAGGAAAAAGAAAAAAATGAACGAAACATTGGTCGCAGTCTCACACATGCGTAATTCTCGAGCCAGCCAGTCAGCTTAAAAATCCCCGCTCCGCTGCCGTAACGATCACATTCTTTGTGTGGACACCGACTGGACAACATCGTTGCTGGACGAGCTGGACGGCGAGGGATCGAGTGCCTTTCTCAAGGCAAGAGGGCGGAGGTGGTAGCGCTGGAGTAGAGTAATAGAATAGAGTAGAGTTTTCAAAGGGCCTTTCTCAAGGCTAGAGACGAATGAACTGCAAAAGTTTAAAGTCTCTGTAATACAAGACCTTCCTTCCTTCCTTCTGTAACGATCATTCTCATTCAAACCGTACACCACATCGGTTCGCATCACAACACATCAACAAACCAACCCAAGCAGCCATGTCTGGACATGGTAAAGGAGGAAAAGTGAAGGGAAAGGCAAAATCCCGCTCGAAACGTGTTGATCTGGAGTTCCCCGTTGCAAGGGTAGTTAGGCCGAGCGCGTTAGTATCAGTGTACCAGTCCACCTAGCCAGCGTTATATAGTTTCGGCCGCCGAAGTGATCGAGTTAGCTGGCAAAGCTGCTCGCGACGATAAGAAAACCCGCATTCGGAACAGAACACATTCGGTTCGGTGGACATCAAGATAACAGGCAGTTGCAGCGAGTGGCGAGTGGCAAACGCAATCGCAAAACGGCATCAGGTAGCAGAAGAAAAAAGACAATTAGTTCTTTAGACAAAATGCTTTGGTGGCAAATCCACAACAAGGCGGCATCGAGGGCTTTCGAAATGGGTTTTTTCAAAACCACGAGTACTAAGTTTTCTAAATTGGAACCATTCCATGAAACAAGGCGCTTTTCAGGGCCATTAAACCTTCCAAAAAAGAGTTTAGGAAATACAGTTCAATGCTTTCTAAAACATTATCCAAAATAATAATAAAACATAAATCGATTTTTTCATCATTTGTTTTCCAGGATCTGATGAGTATGTGAATTTGGCAGTTGTTCTGAGCTTATTGATAGTTGGGGACTTTCCTGATTATTCAATTTTCACCAATTCTTAAATTGTTTCCAGATTGAAAGTACAGTAATTTACAATTAGTTCGACATTTAGCTAATTGGACGGACATGTAATGCGACTTATTTAGTTGGACATTTTTGTAAACATAGAGATCCAAATTATGACCCCACATTGCAAGTCGACACTGTACCACTGTCATCGCAAATGTTCAATTACAGGTTAAAATCGCCTCCAATGCGACACTGAGTGGTGCTTCGGCACGTCGCATTGAATGTAATTTACTGTACAACATGTCACAAAGCTGGATGGGAAGAAATTTTCCAACTGTGAAAGCTGTGGCGAGTGGCAAACGCAATAGCTAAACAGGAAGGTTTAACCGAACAAGATGGGAATATCGAGTGATAACAAAAACACAACACCAAAGGTTCTTTTCAGAACCATCAACATATTCATAAAGAGTAAACAGTAAACTAATCCATTTTTCAGGTAGATAGGTAAGTATTCACGTAGGAGAAGAAAATAAAACAATATATTTAAAATATATATTTAACAAAAGCTGTGCCCTTTGTATAGTCCTACGTCACTCCGGTTATGTCCCCGACATTACCCACCCGTCTTTTTGAACAGAAATTCATTTTCTCTTGAAGTCCGCCTCCGATTTGACAACTTTTGGGTTCTTCCGGAGGGCCTGCTTCATAATCGCCCAATATTTCTCTATTGGGCGAAGCTCCGGCGCGTTGGGCGGGTTCATTTCCTTTGGCACGAAGGTGACCCCGTTGGCTTCATATCACTCCAACACGTCCTTTGAATAGTGGCACGAAGCGAGATCCGGTCAGAAGATGGTCGGACCCTCGTGCTGTTTCAATAGTGGTAGTAAGTGTTTCTGTAGGCACTCCTTAAGGTAAACCTGCCCGTTTACCGTGCCGGTCATCACGAAGGGGGCGCTCCGCTTTCCGCAAGAGCAGATTGCTTGCCACACCATGTACTTTTTGGCAAACTTGGATAGTTTCTGCTTGCGAATCTCCTCCGGAACGCTGAATTTGTCCTCTGCAGAGAAGAAGAACAGGCCCGGTAGCTGACGAAAGTCCGCTTTGACGTAGGTTTCGTCGTCCATTACCAGGCAATGCGGTTTCGTCAGCATTTCGGTACACAGCTCGCGTTTTCCCCACCATGTTTTGCCTTTCGTCGCGGTTAGAAGCCTTCTGAACCTTGTATGTATGCAGGCCCTCCCGCTGCTTGGTCCGCTGGACGAATGAACTTGACAAATTCAGCTTATTGGCGACATCCCGGACCGATCTTCTCGGATCACGTCTAAACTGCTTAACTACGCGCTTGTGATCTTTTTCACTGACGGAGCATCCATTTTTGCCGTTCTTCACCTTTCGGTCGATGGTTAGGTTCTCGAAGTATCGTTTTAGTACTCTGCTGACCGTGGATTGGTCGATTCCCAGCATCTTACCGATGTCCCGATGTGACAACTCCGGATTCTCGAAATGAGTGCGCAGGATTAATTCACGACGCTCTTTTTCGTTCGACGACATTGCAAATTTCCGAAAAATTGACAGTGAAGCATGGCCAACGTGATCTATACACTCTTATCTGATTATAAGCGAAAGCTGAAGATATAATTCCTAAAAATTAAATTTCTACAGCGTTTTTTCCGTGATGCAATTTGATGTGACACACCCTTTACGTCGAAAGTTCATAAATAACTCATTGGTAAAAAGTTCCGGAGTGTAATGGCTTGCGTTGTTTCGAAGAATCATTTCGAGAAGCAAAGATTCTTTGTTGCCTTTGCGAGAACAATACAATAATTGGCGATATGGAACGAAGCAAGGTTTTGTATTATAGAGACTTTAAACTTTTTCAGTTCATTCGTCTCCAGCCTTGAGAAAGGCTCTTGGAAAACTTTACTCTACTCCAGCACTACACCTTCACCCTCATTGCCTTGAGAAAGGTACCCGATCCTTCGCCGTCCAGCTCGTCCAGCAACAATGTTGTCCAGTCGGTGTCCACGCAACGAATGGCGATTTGTTGATTCTTTGTTTTTGAGAGGCTTTAAACTTAGCAGTTCATTTGCCTCTAAGTTGGCGATATGTCGCAATTTGTTTCTTTATATCAATGCACGCATTGCACTATTTAACGAGAGGCATTTTCCATACATCGCCATTCAAAAAACATCAAACACGCGTCTAACAGATGGACACAGTTGCAGCGATAAATTTCAAGTGAAATTTTCGCTTTGCTGTTTCGGGCACAGAAAGATTCTAAGAATTTTCTTTTCGCTCTCCCCCCTTCATTGGGCCCTATTATAGAAATCGAATCGAGGATTCGATACAATCACTATATCACTATCACACCGAGCAGTCTTCCGAAAAACACGTCGTACAAATGCTGACCAAAAAAATAAATACCCAAAAATTAGTTTTAGATGCAACCTTCAGCGGCACACAGCAGAACCAGCAGAGAAATTTCAGCGGCTAAAACACACCATTAATTTCTCGATGTTATCACAAATTGAATGAAGGAAAAAACTAAAAGCTACACTTACACAGCACTACATATGCTATGTGTGCATGCGATTGCATAATCCTTTCTTCTCCTCTTCTCCGCTCGTTTTATAGCTCGGGTCGCGATCGTCGCGAACAAGCAGTATTGGCCATTTGTATTCAATGATCCAGCCAAAATTGTTGCTCCCGTGGTCGAGTGGTTAGCGTCACGCCTAACATGTCACTGCTGAATAATTCAATTTTAGTACTTGTTCAAATAGCTAATAATAGCGAATGTTGAATGTGGAATGTTTATTCCGGACGCAGTGTTTTTTGTGAAACATGGACACCGAGTAAAATCTGGAATTATAGAAATCGAGGAAAACTGCTCAATTCGTTAGCAAGCTCGAATGTCAGCGGTTGTGATGAAATATTTTGAAACAAGCTTGAAATGTTTCACGAAGCACTATAGAAAGGATGCCAAATCTTTTTTTGAGGCATCTGCTATGAAAATGTATTTCCAAAAGTGTTAATATGGTTATGTTTTGGAGAAAACTGATATTCCCTCAACGAATGAAGCTTAATAGGCGTAATGCATGCATGGATGTGTAATAAAAACGATATCATGGAACAATTTGCTTTACAAAAATATAATTATTAGAAAATGAATCTTTTCATTTATTTTCACAACTGCAATCTATGGAATTCCGTAAGGAGTCACACATAAATTCCACTTTTTTAAGGAAAACATTTTTTTTAATGTAATTCTCTTTTAGCGTCGATTTCTTGTTGTAGCGGCGTCAATAGTTTTACTGTATTGGACCACCACCCTGAATTCTCGCTTGTTGTGTGCTAGTGTTTATTTATTTTTCACCTCATGTCAATCCAAATCTGTAATTTAAAAAAATCATTATTGTTTTGCAAGACATTTCAGCTTTAGCTTTAGTTTGGTATAGTATAGCAATAAAAAAGGAAATTGCTGACAAAAGTAACACGTACTAACATACGCTAGCAGGAATAAGACATTTTTAGGTAGGACATTCGTTTGATAGTAATTCAAATAATATGATAAAATTTACTTATGAAGTTGTATGTATCGTAGAACTTTCACTTACATTCACTTACAACACTTACTTTCTGGCATTCTGAACCAAGACGCATTGATGGTCTCAGCGCATTAAGCTCCTCACTGAATTCCTCCCACGTTTCCTTAACCGGGATTTTATTTGAACTTCCTCCACAAATACCTCGAGCAAATTCGCTTCCATTGGTTCAACGAGTCGTTCAAACAGGTGGTGATTTGTCTGTCCACTCGTTTTCAGCCACTGAAATATGTGTAAGTTCTGCATTGTAAATTATAACATAATTAATATGAATAATGTTGGATTGAACACTTACCTCGTATAGACTTTTCTTACAGTAGTGCCTCTCGGATGAATTCTGGCAACACCGTAAAACAAATACTGATCAAAACAAACGAACATGTGTTGAAAATATATTCAAGCGTTTCTGAAATGTTTCCTAAAGGAAAACATCAGGGACGCAAACCAAAACAAAATAATTCTCTGAAGATATGCAACAAGTGAACCAAACAACTCAAAAAGTTCTGACACTTGCATCGATAGCTATCACTCGCTCGGTGCTATCGAATTGCTCGATTTCTATAATAGTAAAATAGGTTTAACGAGCAAAATTCTTATCGCCTCGATTTCTATAATAGGGCCCATTGTTTCTATTCTTCTTCTTCTTCTTTCCATTTATTTACGGAGACTTTGAATCCAACGATTCATTCGTCTCCGACTGTTTCTATTCTAGCGGCTGCGTAAGTTGCTCGTTATTGACAGCTCTGTTCGGGAAAGCACACAAATGGACAGAACGAATGTATGGGGAAATGGGAATGCTTCCAATTTTCATCAATTTAAACCATATACAGACTATGGGATTGTAATGTCTAGCATATCAAACAAATCATAGAAAGTTTCAGATTCGATTGGTACGCAAATCTTTAAAATCCGTTCGCAGCAAAAATAGCTTAATAGCTATTTTTGCTGCGTTGATACGTTACGTTAATACGTTAATACGTTAACTTTATTTCATAAAAACGTGACCTGTTTTCTGATTTGGCACCCTTAATGTAAGACGTAGTCTTACGTCAACTTTTATTGTCGTTACCCCCTGAGGCGAAGGAAAAAATAATATTCTCTTCGTATTGCGGACAAACGATGAAGATAGTCGCGCGGCAGCAAGTTGCAACTATTTCTAACTAGCTTTATTTTCGCTACGAGCCTACCCAAGGCGGTATAATAAGGTGGAACGTTATGTCAGAACTGCTGTTCAGCCATTACTTGAGTTCGAATTGACAGCGGCCAAACGAACGGCTAGAGTTTTCCGAGAAAGAGGATAACAAATGGCATGTAATGAGGAGTGCATGCCGCTATGTGTTTGCTGCGCATAAATGTTGGTTTTGTTTACGCTGTTGGCATCATTGTAGTGTTTCGGTGACTGCTGCAAGTTATTGTCTGCATTGCTGTTCTACGGGACGTGAGGGTTGTTGCCGTTGCTGCTGGGATTGGAAACTCAGCGATTGTGGGAGCTTTGCTAGTGGGTATATAAAAGAGGTGGCTCTTAATAACCGGTGGGCTTGTGCCGTATTGCTTTAGCTGAAGACTCGCCTGATCGTTCGGGTTGTGAGACACAACAGGTAGTTCGATTGAAACAAGCCCAGCGTAGGTATATGTTGGTGGTTTCGGATGAAATGCTGTTTGCTTCGGAAGCACTTCTTGTTTTATTTTCTATTATTTTAAATGTATATATTTTTTATGTTTGTTTTGATTTATCATTATCATTACACCTTTAACATAGGTTTTCGTCGCGACGGAAAATAAGTGCAGATAAAAAAAAACGATTCATAATCAATAAATTCATAAATTCATAAATTCATGAGGTTATAAATTTATGAATCCATGAATTCATAATTTAAATTTATTATTTTATAACTGTCAGTCCCAGTCAGTCAGCACTTTCCTATCGAAAAACTTAACGTGTTAAATAAAATTGTGGCTTTGGATGTGAAATTGTAAGCTTATTAATAGTTTAAAAAAAAGCAGAACTTTATTAACGACTGGGAAAGTATATCCACATGCCAACAACAGCTTCGCCATCTCAACTACGAAAACACTGGCATTAATTCTTTCGGCTTTGAGGACAGGATTGTCAGAAGAAGCTTTTCAGGATACATTTTTGATCAAACTCAACAATGATATATTCGAGAACATCATCCCGTCAGATAGAACACCATGGAAACCGTTCTGTTGAAACCTACCTTGTAGGTTTGGGGGATATATAACACCGTGGAGAACCGTAATATTTGTTCGAACTCGTGCAACTGAATCGAAATTAGTATATTCCATACAAAAACCTTTTCTTACAGTAGTGCCTCTATCACAATATAAGTGTTTCCGAATGAACATCGTAGATTCCTTGCAGTTATCCAACAAATTCGCCCGTTTTCTGAAAAAAGCATGCCTGGTAAATCGACTACAATCTAATTTATTGGGTGATTCAATGAGTAGCCACAAGTAAATAAATTGAACCTAAAGCAACTAATACTTATATACGAGGGTCGTTTGAAAAGTCCGTGCTCTGTCAGAGAGATTGCATTACTGGCGCGTATCAAGGTTATATTTAGAGATGCTACTTGAATTGTGCATAACTTCCAACATTTTCATCTGATTTTATTAAAGTAGTAACGTCGGTGAGATTAGATCAAAAAACGAAGAAAGTTACTACCAGTAATATCTTGACAAATCATTCGAATATTTGAATGAACCGTGAACCGTTTAGTAGAAGACATATTTTCACTAGTTACTAATCAATAGTTACTAATCAATCACATTAACTCAACATGCAGAAAATGGTATGGCTGTGACATGATATTGAATGTATTGCAAAGTGTCCGAATTCAAAAGCATCACTGTATCACCGCTTCACCCCGGTACATTTGCTCGAGGAAGATAATTTCGTCTCAGTCGGCTGCGGCCTCGTCATAACTTCTCCATTGCGTGAGGAAGTGTTTTGTGCTGCGCGTTATAGAAGTTGTGCTGGGCGAGGATGAAGAAATAACGACGGGCAACGGTGTTCAAGAACAAGCATAAACAAAATAAATCAGTTTATATTATATGTCATATTATGTCACTTTAGAATGCATTGGTATTGTGAATAACTTTTAATAACTCTTCTTTGAATGGTGCTTTTGATGGCCCTGAAAAGCGCCGTATTTTACGGTGGCTGGTTTTGCCACCAAAGCAGTCTTTATCTACCTTTTTCTACCTGCTGCCGTTTTGCGATTGCGTTTGCCACTCGCTGAAACTAGTTGTTGCCTCCGAACCGAATGTGCTCTGTTCTGTAGGCGGGTTTTCTTATTGTCGTGAGCAGCTTTGCAAGTCAACTCGAGCACTCCGGCGGCCGAAATTCTATAACCGCTATTAGGTATACTAGTGCTCCGGCACCAATCCGTTGATGCGATGTGAAACGATGCCATACAACCACACAGATTTACGGTTTGAAAGAGAATGATATATTTTTCAGCGGATCCGCGCGTTTTGTACTTTAGCGGTACACGTTCACAAGATAGAGACAAATCGGCAGACTCAGCCAAAGGGGCGAGTCCAACGAGACGAACGAATGAGCGTTAAAAGGCAGCGATGGCAAAAAAATACATTCATTACGATTTGTTCGCTCGTTGGATTCACATGCAGGCTAAAAAGGGTCCTTTTCAGGATCACAAAATTATCTTCAATCAAAAGAGTTTATTGTTTTGTTATCACTCGATATCCCCATCTTGTTCGGCTAAACCTTTCTGTTTAGCGATTGCATTTGCCACTCGCCACAGCTTTCACAGTTGGAAAATTTCTTCCCATCCAGCTTTGTGACATGTTGTACAATAAATTACATTCAATGCGACGTGCCGAAGCGCCACTCAGTGTCGCATTGGAGGCGATTTTAACCTGTAATTGAACATTTGCGATGACAGTGGTACAGTGTCGACTTTCAATGTGGGGTCATAATTTGGATCTCTATGTTTACAAAAATGTCCAACTAAATATGTCGCATTACATCTCCGTCCAATTAGCTAAATGTCGAACTAATTGTAAATTACTGTACTTTCAATCTGGAAACAATTTAAGAATTGGTGAAAATTGAATAATCAGGAAAGTCCCCAACTATCAATAAGCTCAGAATAACTGCCAAATTCACATACTCATCAGATCCTGGCAAACAAATTATGAAAAAATCAATTTGTGTTTTATTATTATTTTGGATATTATTTTAGAAAGCATTGAACTGTATTTCGTAAACTCTTTTTTGAAAGGTTTAATGGCCCTGATAAGCGCCGTGTTTTATGGAATGGTTCCAATTCAGAAAACTTAGTACTCGTGGTTTTGAAAAATCTTGGTGTCCACCGAGCCGAATGTGTTCTGTTCCGAATGCGGGTTTTCTTATCGTCGCGAGCACTATATAACGCCGGCTAGGTGGACTGGTGCACTGGTACTAACGCGCTCGGCCTAGCTACCCTTGCGGGGAGCTCCAGACCAACAGTTCGAGTGGGATTTTGCCTTTCCCTTCACTTTTCCTCCTTTGCCATGTCCAGACATGGCTGCTTGGGTTGGTTTGTTGATGTGTTGTGATGCGAACTGATGTGGTGTACAGTTTGAATGAGAATGATCGTTACGGCAGCGGAGCGGGGATTTTTAAGCTGACTGACTGGCTCGAGAATTACGCATGTGTGAGACTGCGACCAATGTTTCGTTCATTTTTTTTCTTTTTCCTTTCCAATCGTGCTTCATTCTATTTCGCTGCTGCTCAGGTTGCCCGTTTTGGTCGGTACGATTTGAGGAGCACAAAATGGACCAATCAAAAATGGGCACATAGTGCATTTGGACAATGCTTGATATTTCACAATTATTCAATTATTTATCTCAAGAAAAATGAAATGGTATTCGTTATGATAGATGCGTAGATATATTTCCTATCAATTGGTGCAAAAACCTTTGCGATCAATTGAGAAATGCTCGAGTTATAAGCGTTCCAAATCTTGCATTTTTTCCTACTTGTTCAGTGCCTAGATTTCCATTTCACCCCCTATATCTTCCGGTTAGACGTAGTCCTACGTCAAAATAAGCTCGAATCACGAAAACGTTTGTTCTTTTGTACGGAAAATATAGACAGATATTAGAGGACTGCAAAATAACTTTTTTTTCTGAGTTCCGTCTACCTGAAATACTTGGTGCATGCTACAAATCCGTTGCCAATATCTCCCACAATTAACTCTACTATCGTTGATTACTCTGACAAAGCATCATCGTAAAAATGTGCTTAAAATCTTGCGATGTGTGATTATTTTATTGAAAAATACAAATACTAACATCTTCGCTTACCTCTTTCTTACTGCGCAAAGCACAATCCTCCAGTGTATCAGCAGCCTCATACTTTCCTTGCCTCCGATAAAGCGCTCCAAGATTTTTTAGTGTTGTTGTTACAGTTGGTGAATCCACTTTTGCAGCCTTATGCCATCCACCATATTCTCCGTAAGGAGTATTTTCACGGTTTTTCAATTTATTCTCTTCTCTTTCTTCAGCAACCTGATAATATTGTCAGATATTTACAATTCTACACAACAGGAAACGTCAAACATCTTACCTGCCAAATTGGCTTATTTTCACCATTGATTGCCCCAAATTCTCTCTCGTGCGCTCTCGTCAACACCTGTTTGTATAATATTTCAGCCTCCTTGTACTTCCCTTGTTTTAAGTAACAACTTGCCAGATTATTTTTCGTTTTAGCCACATTCGGATCATCGGGACCTAATTTCATTTCGTAAATTTCCAATGCCCTTCTGTAATACATTTCCACTTCCTCATATTTAGTCTGTAAAAATAAATGAAGAATGAATAACGCATAAATAAAAACTGAGAATTGCACAATGTGAATGTGTTGGCGCTGGGTGCACTGTTTCAAATATGCGTTCCGAATGGTCACCCTAATTGAACTTGACGTCAAATGCCAACGACAAACGTACGAAGTCAGTGCTGTCAGTGAAGAGAAGAGAGAGAAAGAGAACGAAGAGAGAACTACTTCCGCTAGAGAACAGGCTAGATAGAAAGTGAAATTCAAACGAGAAACAGTGGCTTCTGAGGATTTACTTTTACAGATTGAAAACTATCCAAACCTAGATAACTAAAGCTGAATTGAGTTTGTTTGTTTAGTAAAAACATTGTTAAATTTGTTAGGAGCAATTGAATTTCTTCTCAATTTGCGTAAGAACACCGAATGTGTAAGTTTCTGGAAATTTATACTGTGGAAGCCATATTTATTAAACTCATTTTTCGCAGTTTAAAGCTGCGCTAAACCTTTGCTGCTAAGAACCCGGTGTCCGAAACAGAAAATCATCGTTTTTCGCCTCAACAAATCTTTAAAACATTCGTTATGAGTGAGAATCGCGAAAATGAGCAAGACTTATATCGTACGCCGGCGAAGAATCAGACGGGAGGTTGCGTGAATTGCTCGCGTCTCGTTACTTACGATAACTTCGTGCAGTGTGATCAGTGCGATAATTGGTGGTACATGCGTTGTGCAGGAGTCACGGATTCGGTTGCTGAAAGGCCGTGGACTTGCCGAAACTGTCTGCCTCTTAGTGTGCGCACAAGATCTACCACAATTCTGCTCGCATCGCTCTGAGATTGCAGAAACTGGAGGACGAGCGCGCCCTACAGCAGCGCGCATTGGAGTCAGACAAGAAGCTGATGGATGAGAAGTATTTGCTTCTTGAGCAACAACTGGAGGAGGAGCAAGACAAAGCGAGCAACCGCAGCCGAGTGAGCAGAAGGGAAAGCCTGCAACGTGTGAAGAAATGGGTGGAACAACAACCGGATAATTGCACAACAGGTAATAAAGCGGCCGGAGGAGATCAGTTGTCAGTGGAAGGCAAAACTGACAAAGTAAACTTAACTAGTCGGGATAATACAAACTGTGCAGGTGGACAGCACATTCTGATGCTTTTCCCCGTCTGTTAATTTGAGTTAACAATGTGAACCTTACGGTACCTCTGCAAGTGAAAGAAGGCCAAAAAGGCAAGCCCATCGCTGTAAAAACGAGGCTAGGATGGGGCATTTTTGGTGGTAGCAGTAAGGAGTCAACGCATACGCTAAATATCCATACATGTGAATGCGCAAGTGATCAGAAGCTCTACAACGCAGTGAGAGATTATTTCACTAAGAAAGATGAAGGTGTGAAACCAGCACCCGTACCAGAGTCTGAAGAAGAACAACGCGCTAAGAAAATCATGAGTCAAACGACCATACGAGTTGGTGAAAGGTTCGAAACAGGACTATTGTGGAAGAATGATGACGTTGAGCTCCTAGATAGTTACAAGATGGCGGTCAAGCGTTTCGAGTGCCTGGAACGCAGGATGACTAGAGATCCAGAACTCGCGTTCAATATCAAAAAGCAGATCACTGAGTATGTATTGAAAGGCTACGCACATCGCGCAACTCAAGAAGAATTAAAACGAGTATGGTATCTACCACTACTAGGTGCAGTGAAAAATCCACGGAAACTCGGCAAAGTGCGTCTAGTGTGGGATGCGGCAGCTACAGTGGATTTGATATCCTTGAATTCCATGCTACTGAAAGGGCCAGATCAACTAACCTCGCTTCCAGATGTGCTATTCCGTTTTCGACAGTTTTGTGTGGGAGTTTCTGCGGACATCAGAGAGATGTTTCACCAAATGAAGATTCGAGAAGTAGATTGCCATGCTCAACGATTTTTATTCCGAAACGATCCGTCAAAACCATTAGAAATATTTATGATGGCCGTAGCAACCTTCGGAGCCACATGCTCACCAGCGTCTGCACAATATGTAAGGACCGTTAATGCAGCAGAATTCGCTGATTGCTTCCCACGAGCGGTTGAAGGAATATTGAAAAACCACTACGACTATCTTGGTAGTTTTGAGAGCGAAGAGGAAGCAGAGTTGGTATCTAAGGAAGTGAGGTCAATACATCAACAGGGTGGATTTCATCTCAGAAATTGGCTTTCAAACAGCACTACGTTGCTCAGCGGATTACAGGAGAAGGAAACTTTGGATAGCAAGAACCTCTGCTCGAATCCAACGGTCAGTAGTGAACGAGTGTTGGGAATGTTGTGGCTGACGACAGCAGATAAACTGCAATTTGGGGTAAATATGAAGTATGAGGTACAGCAGATAATTGATAGCGGTCATAGACCAACCAAGCGGCAAATGCTGAAATGTTTATTGGGACTTTTTGACCCATTGGGACTCCTTAGCGTATTCCTCGTACAAGGAAAAATACCATTGCAGGATACGTGGTGTGCTGTTTCAATGGGACGAAAAGGTACCAGAAGACATATTTGAACGATGGATCAAGTGGACTGGAATGTTCCTCAGCATTAGTGCCATAAGGATTCCTCGATGCTATTTCTTGAATGCGATTAAGCAAACCTATGACAAACTTCAACTTCACGTATTCGTTGATGCGAGTGAAGCCGCATTCGCTGCTGTAGCTTACTTTAGAATAGAAGATGTGGAAGGTAAAGTCGAATGTACAATAGTCGCCGCTAAGAGGAAGGTCGCACCACTCAAACCACTTTCAATTCCATGCCTAGAGCTACAAGCAGCAGTTATTGGAGGTCGCTTGATGTCTTTCGTACGAGAAGGTCACAGCATTGAAGTGAAACAACGATTTCTCTGGAGTGAATCCGCGACTGTTTTGGCATGGTTGCGAGCAGATCACCGTCGCTACAAACAATACGTAGCCTGTCGAATTGGTGAGCTTTTAACAACAACGGACGTTGCAGATTGGCCCAGCAAACTCAACCCAGCGGATGCAGCGACAAAATGGGGAAAGAACATGTGCCCTGAAGTCGATGGCGAATGGTTCAGAGGTCCACAATTTTTACGACTATCCGAAAAGGAGTGGCCAAAGCGCTCGTGTTTTGTGGTTCAAAGTTCTGCAATTCCAGCTGCCATAGTGGACTTCACTAGGTTTTCGATGTGGCGTCGATTGTTACGTGCAGTTACTTACGTGCATCGGTTTATAGAAAATTGCAGGCACAGATGTCGAGGAGAGGAAACGGAAGTGTCCTATCTGAGCCAAAATGAACTCATAAAAGCGAAGAATACACTAATGCGAATGGTGCAGTGGGAAGAGTACCCCGATTAAATGGACTTACTTTCACGAAGTCAAATGGAGCTACATAAAACGAGTGCCTTATACCAGTTAACGCCTGTAATAGATGAATATAACGTTATACGGTTCGGTGGAAGAACTGGAGCTGCACCACATACTACGTTCGATACCAAGTTTCCGATAATACTCCCGAAGAAACATATAGTATCCAAGATGATTGTTGATGATTTTCACCGAATTTTTCGCCACGGGAACTCGGAAACAGTGGTGAACGAAATTCGGCAGTTTTACCATATTGCTGAACTGAGGACAGTCGTAACACAAGTATCCGCAACAGGTCAATGGTGTAAAGTTATGAAAGCAACACCCAAAGTACCGCAGATGGCACCACTTCCTATTGCTCGTCTATCGTCATTCACCCGACCATTTACGTACGTCGGTATCGATCTGTTCGGTCCTTTGTTAGTGTTAGAATGGCACCAACTTTCAGGGCGCGGAGAACCTGTTAAGAAAGCAGATTGATGAAAGCTAACTTGCATCAACTTTCACCAACATAGATACTAAATGGATCTTTATACCACCAGGAGCACCTCACATGGGTGGCGCGTGGGAAAGAATGGTTCAATAAAATCGGCCATGCAGGTTGCGTACAACAACGATCGCAAGCTTGATGATGAAGGATTAGAAACGTTGATTGTGGAAGCCGAGGGTATTGTCGACCGTTAACGTATCTTATGTTGGCGCTGGATGCACTGTTTCAAATATGCGTTCCGAATGGTCACCCTAACTGATCTTGACGTCAAATGTCAACGACAAACGTACGAAGTCAGTGCTGTCAGTGAAGAGAAGAGAGAGAGAGAGAAAGAGAAAGAGAGAACTACTTCCGCTAGAGAACAGACTAGATAGAAAGTGAAATTCAAACGAGAAACAGTGACTTCTGAGGATTTACTTTTACAGATTGAAAACTATCCAAACCTAGATAACTAAAGCTGAATTGAGTTTGTGTGTTTAGTAATAACATCGTTAATTTGTTAGGAGCAATTGAATTTCTTCTCAATTTGCATAAGAACACCGAATGTGTAAGTATCTGGAACTTTATACTGTGGAAGCCATATTTAATAAATGCCTTTTTTCACATTTTAAAGCTGCGCTAAACCTAAAGTTATAGAGGTTTTGCTGCTGAGAACCCGATGTCCGAAACAGAAAATCATCGTTTTTCGCCTCAACAGAATGTGTTATAATTGTGTAATTGTGGTCCGTTGTAAAAATTAGTACAGTGTCGGACAAAACATTAGGACCACTACTCAAGCAAAAAAGGAAAGTTACAAAACTTTGGGAAAAAATTATCCTATCCAGTGCTTGAATTGCAATCCAATAATTTATTTGCATTGTTCGAAACAAAATTAAAACATCTGTAGTTTACCCCTTTCGCTACGAGCGTCGTCTATAGACGACATCCGCGTGACGACCCGCGTGTACGAGTGTCGTCTATTGACGTTAACCCTTTCAATACGGCAGTGTGCTCCGCCGAAGTGCTACCCCAGTACGGAGCACTGCGCCGAAAAGTATGCACATCGCGCTGGTGTGATCGAAGAGCAGTATGAATTTCATGTCGTCTAAAGACGACGCTCGTACACACAGCTCGTCGCGTGGATGTCGTCTATAGACGACATTCGTACACACAGGACGTCGCGCGGATGTGTCTATAGACGGCGCTCGTAACAAAAGGGTTAATGCCCTCCACGACCGCAAAAAAATCCGAAGCGACTAGACGCCTAAAGAAAACGACCACGAAGGATGACTCTGCCATAATGCGAGCCTCCAAGATCAGCTACCGATGACTGACATGGCGCTCAATGTGTTTATAAAAATCATTAAAGTTTTCTGAAAAAAAAAATCTATTTTCACCTTTATTATAATATTTTATACTGTCAGTGACCGGTGAATGACACGGCCTGAACGGAAAGCTCGGTGTCAGAAACCGATGACTGACAATGGCAATTGTCAGTTGAATTTTTTTTTTGTATTGTGTTGAATTATAGAAACTTCAAACGTTTGCAATTCTAGTTCTGAGATGGATCCTTGTGGACAAACTCAATCGAAACTCCTTTTTCACCTGCCTTGAGAAAGACACTTTATTGTCATTGCTCGTCAGCAAACCGTGTCCGCTTCCACAAACATCAACGATGTTCTCGTGAAAATGTTCATAAAATTCGCAATTATATATAAAAAAGGCTAGGCAAGGAATCGACTCAAACTTCAGAGAACATAATTCTTATATGAGGAATAACACTTATTTACCATTGATTAAAAAAAACGGTGACAATGACTACGAAAACCCTGCTTGCCGCTACCTTATAAGTTCATTCCATTGTGCCTTTGGTAATACACTGCGTTTCACAACGATCGAACCACTCATTTTTTTCTGAGTTTCCAGAGATATGTAAGAAGTTGGTTGAATCGAAGTATATACGAGGTATGGCTATTAAATAACGAGACTGGTTACGAAGAAGAGTTATATTTTAAAAATTACGGTACAACGATATGCTCCCCTTCAATATACTCCCCGTGGCTCCTCACACACCTTTCCATACGTGCTGAAACTCATCTTTTGTGATGGCGTTCAAAAGCCGCGTCACTTTTTTCTTCGCCTCTTCTACGGACTGAAATCGGATACCTTCAACACGGATTTGATCTTGAGGAATGGAAAAAAGTCTGGCGAGTACGGGGCATGTTCGAGCACTGGAATGCCCTTATCGGCTAAAAATTGCTTTACCGACAGCGCGTTATGGGCAGGTGCGTTGTTGTTCGTGTTTTTCGCCGACGCGCACTACAAACCACTGCTGCTCGCAAACTACTAGGGTGACAAAAACGTGTTTTCGTACGTTTATAGCAGACACTTCAAGGTACTGAACGCACTATACGTTTTTCCCCCCACTCCTTTAGGGCGCCCCTCAGGCGCGCAGTCTCGTTATTTAACTCTTTGTGGTCGTTTGTGAGATTTTCATGCTAATTCCATATATCATAGTTTATGCCTTTACTAAAGAAGCTTGATATCTAGTGAACATGTTCACGAATCAATACGCTGCTCCTATTAGTACAATAAAATCTGTTTTTGTACGGTTTTTTTGTGCCATTTTTTTGTGCGGTTTTTTTTGTGCGGTTTGTTTTTGTGCGATTTTTGAATTTATGAAAAGAAGCATATTTCACGAAGTTATCGCCCATTTAGTTTTTTCCGATGGTTTATATCCATTTCAGTGCGAAAAATATATTTGCGTCTCAATTATCCACTTCTGAAATCATTCTCTTCCTCCCATCAAATGCTCTAAGTTTCTCTAATAGCGAATTCGTTTTTAAAACTGAGTCAGTGCCACACTGACTCTGTAATAAAAAAACGTTTTCAGTTTCACGAATGCGGTGGTTTGTTGGTGTGCGTTGTATAGTCTGATTTGTTTATATTTGCGACGACAAATGTACAGTGTCGACGTCTGGTGGAGATATTAGTACTTGGGAGGTAAAGTATTCTCTATAAGATCAGAAGGGCCAAGTGCAGTGTAAAAATATAAAAGTTTGAATGAAAATTTTTACTTCATATTGTTTGATTACCTAACACATGTAGTCCTGACACTCACTTAACCATTTGTCGATGCATTTCCTGTTTGTTCCACAAATAATTACTATTATAATATAAAATCATCATTAGACACAGTTTTCGTTCAATGTTTCTGCGATATCGGAAAAAAACCCTCTTATTTCATCACATAAAATAAATATTCGATACGTTAAAGTAAATTTTCATTCCTAATTTTGATTTTGAGAGCATGTTTATTCCTCCTGAATATCCATAATAATTTTCGCCTCCCAATGAAAGCACACGGGGCTTAATGCCGTCTACACGAATATACTCTTCAAAATCAGAATCCGAATTGGATTACGATTCAAATAATACAAAAGCAAGAGCAGCAGGTTTTCCATTTTCATAGTCTCTATTTTTAGATTTTCCAAAACAATACTCGGAACTTGACAGTTCAGTATAGTTGTATTGGTGAACCCGAGTGCCAACCCGTGAAACATCTCAGTGCGAAACTAACAGCTTTCGGGGCGAACTAGTGCGACACTGAGTGCGAAACTGAGTGAATAAAAAAACGTTTTGACAGCAGTTAGTGCGGCACTGGGGTTGAAACTGAACAAAAACGAATTCGCTATAAGTGTTTGCATGACATGATTTCTAACAGCAACACGTTTCGACATACCGAAAAGGCAAACTGTCCCGTCGCAAAGCAGGGAAACAAAAGAAAATTGAAAGGTGAACGGCGTGGATTTGAGTTATTTTCTTGGGGGAAACTTTTTTCATGCGATACCTACGGTACTAAGTATCACACAAAGTAGCCAACCACACAAGATAACGCACAGTGCGTTGAATGCATAGAAATGTGGGACAAAAATCATAACAGCAGAATTTAGCCATTGTAACACTTTGGTGTGATCGAAAAGGTTGTTCATAAGTATCAGAACTACTGTTTACATAAATGTCTCATGTTGTTTGAATAATCGCATAAGTGTCTCAAGCGACAAAATCTTTGATTATCCAAATTAAAAAGTTCTGATCATTTCGGATTCGCATAAATCATTATTTGAGTATCTACTGGTGTGCAAATTATGATGAAGTAGTTGTTTTTCATTCGCTGCTTGGTTATTGAGCTGAGCAGTCCAGTCTTTCTTTCACCCCTCAAGCCCATGGCAAGTTCGTTCGTTGCGATAGTGTACGCGTTCGCATTTTATTTTGCGCTCGCTTCTGGCGCTCCTTCAAGAGTGTTAGTAGAGAGTGAAAAGGACGAAGTATCCTCGTAGTGAAATGAACGGAGAACAAGTCAATCCGTTTGTAAAATATGGCCTTTCCAAAACGCCGACGAAAAAAAGGGATGCGGTAGAGAACTCGTTAACCCGCTGAAAGTGAGCCCGCTGAACCAACAGACGATAAAAAAAAGTGCAAACAGTGATAGATCGCTATTTTAAAAGAAAAATGAGTCCCAATAGTGCAAACACTGGCAACGCAGCCAAAAAAACAAACACTACAGCCAACACAGTTATCCCTCTGAGCAATAGGTTCGATGCCCTTGCTCCGTTGAACGACGAAAGTGCACAGCAAAAAACTGTAGAACCAAAGCCCGCACCGATTTACCTGCATCAGGTGGTAACTAGAAACGCGATTGACCTAGTTAAAAAAGCTATCGGTAGCAACAATTTTATGTGCCGCAATGTGCAACGCGGAAACATTAGTGAACTAAAAGTGCAGTGCAATACGATTGACGATTATCGCAAAATTGTGAACGCGTTAGAGAAGGAAAAAACTATCTATTACACCTACCGCTTAAAAGCTTGGAAAGGTCTAACTGTGGTGCTGAAAGGCATAGAACAGGGTGTTTCACCCGATGACATAAAAGACGTTCTAACCGATAAAGGTTTTGAAGTGGCTTCGGTTACTAATATGTTGAACCGACTAAAAAAACCACAGCCGCTCTATAGAGTAGAACTAGAGCCATCAATGAGGAAATTGAAACCGGGTGAAGTGCATCCAATTTATAAAGTCACCCGACTTTTAAATCGTGTGGTGATGTTTGAAGAGCCGCACAAACGGACTGGCCCTGTGCAGTGTCACAACTGCCAAGAATACGGGCATACCAAAGGTTATTGCAACCTTCCAGCAGTCTGTGTAGTCTGCAGTGGCATTCATGAGACAAAAAAATGCCCAGTCTCAAGAACAGCAACTGAAGACGAACGCGACCCGAGTCGCCAGCAGGCGAACAGGGGAAGAACGATGATGCAATCGGCAGAAACGAAAATGCAATAGGCTGCATTCGTCGATGCAATCGTACTCACACATACTGAGAAGTGTAGTTTTAAGTTTAAGGTGGTCCTTCGACGAGTTTAAGGAAGCTGCGATCTGAGTGTGCGATCGTCAGCGGCTTTGTGTTGTGTTGAGACAAAACAGCAACAGAAGCAAAAAAATGCAGCAACTGCGGTGGCAACCACACTGCAAACTACAGGGGGTGCCCTGTATATACAACATTAAAGAAAAAACCGCAAGAATCTCGACAAAAAGCTGCAACTAGCAGGCCTGCAAACTATCAGCCAACCCTGCAACCAACGGTAAATTCAGCCACACACCCGAAACCCCAACCTCCTGGTTTCACGCCTACACCTAGCACATCGTATAGGGATGCTCTACTCTCCCAACCTCCAACACCAATAATTCCTTCCGCGGACCAATTACAAGTATTTATGGGTTCAATTATGCAACTCATGACATCAATGCAAAGAATGATGCAAGAAATGTTGCGCAGCCAGCAACTTCTCATCCAAAAATTGCAATGTTCAAAATAATTTTTTTGAAAATCTGCTATTGGAATGCAATCGGGATACATAACCATTTGAATGAAATTAAACTATTCTTGAACCAACACGACATTGTCGTTTTTCTTATCAATGAAACTCATATGACGGATTACTACAACATCAGAGTCACGGGATATGATTTCTACGGTACAAATCACCCGCATGGGTCAGCAAGAGGTGGGGCTGCGGTCCTCATCAAGCGAGATATTCCACACTATTTATGACACCGTCACAGTACTCTAAATATCCAAGCAGCGGCTGTGTGCATCGAGAGTAAATTTGAGAAAATAGTACTAACAGCACTCTACTCTTCACCGAACCACCACCCTTCGGTAGAGGAACTGAAAGACTTCTTCTCACTCCAAGGGCACCGATTTATCGTCGCTGGTGACTTTAACGCAAAACACACCTTTTGGGGATCAAGGCTGATTTCCACTCGTGGTCGCGTATTATACAACGTTATCACTGACTCTGGTTATGACATTGCATCATGCGGTGAACCGACACACTGGCCAGAGGACCTCGCACGACTTCCGGACCTGCTAGATTTCGCTGTCACAAAAATATTAAAAGTAAACGAATTCGATCGAAGCTTCTTCTGGACTTATCATCTGATTACTCACCAATACTCCTGGAATACTTCATAGAAAAGGAAGTGAAGTAGACGTCATCTAATCTCACTAACTTTTCAACGAATTGGACAAAACATAAGACATATATCTCCTCTAACATTCTCGATCTACCTCTGGATAACGAACATCATATCGAGGAAGCAGTTAACCAGCTCAGTGTACTCATGAAGAATGCTGCGAAGATAGCTACCCCACCTATGAAGCCTCAGAAACACAAAAAATTATTACTGCCTCCCACATAAAAGCAGCAGTTACAGAAAAGCGACGACTAAGACGTATCTGGCAAAACAAACGATCGCCAGAATCTAAAAACCAATTCAATATGGCACAACGTAAGTTAAGAAAGCTGTTACAAGACGAGAAAGATGAAATTCCATAATTACTTAACTGAATTATCGCCAAATCAAAATAATAATTACTCACTATGGAAGGCAACTAAGAATCTAAAACGACCTCAGTTACAGGTCCCGCCGTTTAGAATGCCCTCTGGTAATTGGGCCAGAAGTGACGATGAAAAAGCAGCAACTTTTGCAAACCATCTTCAAAAAATTTTCACTCTGAATCAATCCGGACCTAATCAAGAAACGCTCGAATTTTCTGGTGCTATAAACCAAAACAAAATGAAAATCAAACATCGGCTGGTGAGACATGTTATCAATAAGCATATCAATGTGAAAAAGTCTCCCGGTATCGACCACATCAACGGATATATGATCAAGGGACTACCTGACCTAGCAATTAAACATCTCACGAGAATTTTCAACGCAATGACCCATAAAGGATATTTCCCACAAGCATGGAAAATTTCGACCATCATTATGATTCCTAAGCCAGGGAAAGACGCACACCTATCAGCATCCTTCCAATCTTCTCAAAAGTGTTCGAAAAAATTATCCTGATAAAATCAGCGCCCGAGATTGAAAGATTAATCCCGAATCATCAATTCGGAATCCGAGCAAAACATGGCACTATTGAACAAGTGCACCGATTGATAGAAGAAATTCGTAAAGTATATGAAGGCCGCGGATACTGCTCAGCGCTTTTTCTTGATGTAGCTCAAGCTTTCGGTAAAGTCTGGCACGAAGGACTGCTCTATAAAATTAAAAATATACTACCACAAGTTCACCACGTTCACGCTTAATAAGAACACATGCCCACAAATCAAGTTCAATATCTGCAGTACCTCAATCAAATGAAATTTAATATCTTGGTGTACACCTAGATCGTCGTCTAACCTGGAAGAAACACATAGATGCGAAGAAAACGCAATTGAAGATGCGAGCAAAACAAATACATTGGCTAATCGGGAGGAAGTCGAAATTAAAAAACTAGAGTTCAAACTACTTTTATACAAATCCATGCTGAAACCTATTTGGCATTACGGCTGTCAACTATGGCAAACAGCTTCAGCAAGTAATATCGAAATCATCGAAAGAGTACAAAATAAACTGCTAAGACAAATTACTGGCGCCCCTTGGTACATCCGCAATAGTGTCATACATCGAGACTTAGGGATGGCGACGGTTAAAGAAGAACTGCATAAAACCCTAAAATGGGAATTATATATATATACGTTACGACGGGATCCCGCCCCCGCAGCATAGCAGCATAATCAGGAAACGCAACCCGAAACCAACGAGACGCGCATGCAGCATAATTGAAGATGAACCGCACGCGCGAGAGGTGCAATCCGAAACCCGCGAGCCACCACACACGGATGCTGACGCTGTAGTTCGTCCCAATAAAATAGGTTACTCTGGATTGCCTGAATTAGTCCCTAATTGAATTCCAAAGTGTTAACACATAAGAAGACGTGTATTAAATGAGAGAATAAAGTTTTTTTTATCCATCTCGATACCACGATCCTATCTGGCGCAGTCAAGTGAAAGTGTGTGATAATTAAGTGATAATAGTGATCGCGAAAACCGAACTAGCTACGTTCCAACAGTGCAACAACTCATCCACCGGGAAACCGCTGCAGGACGAATACCAAGCAGTTTGTGTGTTTGAGGAGCGAAATCGGATCCACACACAGAACCCTCCCAAAGAACCCGCACGAAAGGAACAATTTGAGGACTCCAGGAAATGAGAATACAAATTTTCCTGTAAGTAACCCAGTTTTTACTTTTAACACAAAAGCAATCAGACACATTGAGTGAATGGATTGCAACGACATATAAACGATACTAATTCAGAAGTGCTAGCCCCTACCCGAGGTAAGCGAATACCTGGAATATCACAAGTGAATAAACAAATACTAACATAAATTCGGCTTCACCGGAGCCTTTGATTCCGGATTTTGATGAGTCTGTGCCAATAGTTGCACAGCAAAGTACAATTGCGGACGAATTAATACAACACATTCAACACTTAACAGAAAATCAAAACAAATTAATTGAAACTATTGCAAAACTGAAACAAAAAGTCTTTTCTCCAATATAGGACTCCTGACCCCATTCGTAATTTACACGAATTCAAAGGAACTAGAAGAAGTGAAACTCAAGCGTGGATCGACGATGTCGAGAATATGTTAGAGCTATTTAAAAATCAGAAAGGCTCAATGGTGTATTTTCAATACATTAGGGCCATAAAAAGCAAAATTACAGAACGGGCGAAAGACACGCTTATTGCGGCCGGCAACCCGAATACATGGGAGGAAATCAAAGAAGTCCTCTTAAATGCACACGGAGATCGACGAGATCTCCCAACACAAATTCAATCTCTATTTTATGCCAAACAGGGCAACAAAAATGTTACAGATTACTAAAACAAAATAAAAGCAATAGACTCCAGCATTAAAACGAGTCTCGCGCTAATGGACGAATATAAAGGGTCAATTACAGCCCTAAATAAATGAGTAAGCCTCATGACGCTAACACGGTTTGTAGATGGCCTGGGGGAAAATCTTTCAATGAATGTGAGAAGTCACAAGCCAGATACGCTTGATGAAGCGTTATCGATCACGCTGCAATACACAAACGCGGTATTTAGACAAAAACTAGAGAAAAGAAGCAACACCAGTAGTAACAGTAATGCTAATCCTCCTCAAAGGAACAACAATGTATACCCTCCATCAGGAAACCATAAGCAGAACTCGGGAAAATTTAGAAATAATAATTATAACAACGAAGACGTATCAATGAGGACACATACCTCAAAGATGCAAATGAATAACCACGAAGGGCAAGAGACAGAGCCCAAAACGGAACAGATCAAAACCGAAGAGGCGAACGTTTCACAACTAGACTCAGGCGATGATGATTTCTTCGATGACGAACTAAATTTTCATCAGGAACACGCGCCAAACGTACTAACGTAAATAACAATACCTTATTTCACAATAAATACGACTAAGGGTGAAATGAAATTTTTGGTGAACACTAATTTTTCATCAGGAACACGCGCCAAACGTACTAACGTAAATAACAATACCTTATTTCACAATAAATACGACTAAGGGTGAAATGAAATTTTTGGTGAACACAGGGGCCAACAAAAATTATATTTCACAAGACCATGTCAACATCGAAAACGCCAGACCGGAAAGCGGAATTCGAGTAACAAACATGAAAATTAAATGGAACCCATGAAATTTCTAAATCAGTATCTTTCGATCCATTCGGTATCAAGAAAAAAGTGAAATTTTATGTTTTCAAGTTTCACGAATACTTTGACGGCCTAGTTGGGTACGAGACTTTGAGAGATCTAAGGGCTCAGCTCGACATTGGCAAAAATCAGTTCAGAATCGGAAGGAAAACATTTAACCTGAAGAAGAAGTTCCCGACTAGCAATAACATACATCTGAATGAACAAGAGTTTCAGTTCATAAAAATTGCGACGGAAAAGGATGGCGATTTCATTATATCGGACGAAAAGAGTTTGGGTGAATTTTCAATACTCCCTGGGGTGTACCACAGCTCCAACAGGGAAGCCTTTGTAGCCATTCGTAATTACAGAAAATCTCGAATTGAAATTAACCTTTCGGAATTAAACATTAACAATGAAGAATTCGTTATTTCGAAACTCCCAAGTAAGAATTTCGAAAAATCCCAGTTCAAAATCACAGATGACTCTTTAAACGATAGAGAAAAAATCGAACTCGATAAAATTTTGAGGAAAAATTCGGAAATAATTTATTCGGAAAATCAAGCGCTATCGTTCACGCACCAAATTAAACACAAAATAAGAACAGTCGATGATATCCCGGTGCATACCAAGTCGTACCGATATCCTCAAATTTATGAGGAAGAAGTGCAAAAGCAGATTCAAACACTGCTGAAAGATGGTATAATTCAGGAATCAATCTCACCCTATACGTCCCCGATTTGGATAGTGCCGAAGAAGGTCGACGCCACGCGAAGAAAAAAAATTCGATTAGTCATTGACTATCGAAAATTAAATGAAAAAACGATTTCCGATCGTTACCCAATACCAGATATCACAGAGATACTGGATAAACTTGGGAAAGCGACTTATTTTTCTACTATCGACTTGGTCTCTGGATTCCATCAAATCCAATTAGACGAAAGCGATAGAGAAAAAAACAGCATTCTCAGTCAATGGCGGAAAGTACAAGTTTACTAGAATGCCATTCGGCTTAAAGAACGCACCCGCAACATTTCAAAGGGTGATGGATGCTGTACTTCGCGAGTTCATCGGAAAATGTTGTCTAGTATACATGGACGACATTATCGTATTTTCAAGTTCCTTCGAAGAACATATCAAAGACATTCGGAACATATTTGGAAAACTAAAAGAGGCAAATCTAAAAATACAATTTGAAAAATGTTTTTTCTTTAGGAAAGAAACACAATTTCTTGGCCACACAGTTACGAGAGAAGGAGTTAAACCTAACTCCGATAAAATCGAAGTAATCAGAAACTGGCCAATCCCGAAGAACGAAACTGAATTGAAACAGTTTTTAGGCACAATTGGGTATTACAGAAGATTCATTAGGGACTTTGCCAAATTGGTAAAACCCCTTACAAAATTACTAAGGAAAGACACTGAGTTCGAATTTTCTAGGGAAACAATAACATGTTTCGAGAAATGTAGAGAAATCCTAACAAGGGACCCGATTTTGCAGTACCCTGATTTCTCGAAAGAGTTCATTTTAACAACAGATGCAAGCGACTACGCCATCGGAGCGGACTCTCGCAGGGGCCCGTTGGTAAAGATAGACCGATTGCGTTTGCATCTAGGACACTGAACAAGACAGAGGAAAATTATTCTACGACCGAAAAAGTGTTTCTTGCTATGTACTGGGCGGTAAATCATTTCCGACCATATTTATATGGTAGAAAATTCAAGCTAATAACAGATCACCAACCTTTAACTTATTCTCTAACAAACACAAACAAAAGAATTCTTAGAGGTAAACTCAAACTCGAAAAATACGATTACGAACTTTTATACAAACCAGGAAGGACAAATACCGTAGCAGATGCTCTATCGAGAATAAAACCGGAAGAGATCACCCACAGTTCTATCCAAGACATCAATAACCAGCATCAATATTCGGAAGGAAACGATACAGATCTAAGCACAATACATTCAGCGGATACGAGTGACGATTATTACATATGGACCACAGAAAAACCACTGAACATGTTTAGAACACAAATTATTTTCAAAATCGCAAACATAAACACCGACGTATACGAAGAAATATTCCCAAGATACCATAGTGAGACCATTCTACAATGAGGAGGAAATCACCAAAGTATTTAAAATGCTATTGAATCCTAAAGGTGTGAGCGGCATCAAAGCACCTATTTCTCTGATCCAACTTATTCAAGAAACATACAGAAAATATTTCTCGATTAATAAAATTTTCAAGGTTATTTCAGAAACGCTACTGGAAGATGTACGACTGGAAAACGCCCAAGATGAAATCATAAAACAGACACACTCCTTTGCGCATCGCGGAATGAAAGAAAATAAAATTCAAATTTTACAAAGATACTTTTTCCCGGAACTCGATCGTAAATTAAAAATTCACGTAGCATCCTGTGACATTTGCAAGAAAAGTAAATATGACAGGAGGCTTATCCACAAAAGCACATTTGGAGAAAAACCTTTTGAACGAATTCATATCGATGTATTTTTCATGAAAGGATCAAAATGGCTTACGATCGTCGGCTCATTCTCAAAATTCGCTAACATAATCGCTTTAGAATCCCGAACAATAGTAGACATGAAAAAAGCAATCACAGAACACCTCAGAATATTCGGCAGACCACAAACCATAGTGTGCGATCAAGAACCAACCTTTAAATCAATCGACTTTGTCGGATTTTTGAACGATCTTGGCATCGAAATGCACTTTGCGAGTAATTCAAACTCGAATGGAATCGTAGAACGTTTTCATTCGACTTTGATCGAATTATACAGAACCTTGAAACATAAACACACCAACATTTCGCTTAATGACCAAATGAATATCATAACAGATATTTATAATAACACATATCATTCGGTCACTAAGAGAAAACCCCGCGAGCTCGTTTTCAACCAAAGAAACACGGTCGACATCGAAGAAATCACTGAAAACGCGAACAAACTTCAATCCGCAGTGAAATTAAAACTTGACAAAAGGAAAGCAGCGTACGAAAAACAGCACGAAAACAATAAAAAACCACCCCAACTTCATACAAACGATAATAAATATATTAAAATAACGCAACGGCTTAACAAAGATCGAGATCCTTAGAAAATAGCAACCGCACTAACAGACAACGATTTAACTTTTATCGATAAAAACAACATAAAAATTCACAAAAATCGCTTGAAATCCTAAAGGAATAATAATACTAATTTGATAAACAACTTTACATTTCCTTGCAGACTGTTCGCCCTTACATCCGCAACGACGTATCAGGATGTATCAAATAGCAATGGCTTAATAGTCTTTAAAATCAATCAAGTTAAAATAAAACTCGGATACGAAAGAATAATACATAAAATTAATATGAACGACATTAAAAATAATATCTTATACATAGAAAAGCTAGCAAACACATTAAATACAACAACTCATCTAAAAAATACCCTTGATTACAAGTTAAAAATTGAGCACGCCAAAACCAACAGCTTATCTCCTAGGAGAATTAGAAGAGGACTCATAGACGCTTTAGGTTCTACAATCAAATTCATAGCTGGAAATCCCGATCACGAAGATCTTTTGTTGATCAATCAAAATTTTGATAAACTCGAAACAACCTTGAATAAATTTATAACTAATGAATCAAAACAAATACGAATTAACAATCTCCTAGAAATCCACAGTAAGAATTCACATTTCGGACTCATGTGGCGACTCGAGAGAAATAACAACACCAACCATCATAGAAACTGAAAACTGTACAGTTAAAATAGGAAACAGTACATTCCACAACGTAAACAAAGTTATCGAACAGTTACAATTCATGACACCAATCTTTGGGAAAATTATAGAAACCAAAGAACATATCCCCGATGCAGAAACACTTCACACCATCACCATAGACAACCTCGAAGAGCTGAACAAAATCAAAGTCCATTTGTCCAAAACACAAACCGTTGGAGGATCACTGTTGACCTCCTTACTCGTCCTTGCAATTCTCCTATTCTTTATTCACAGATACTTGAAGAATAGGAAGACAAAACCCAATACCACTATTCCCTGCCAGATGCATGAAGCCGCAGCAGATCCTAACCCAAAGCCCACGGAAAAGAACGAATCACCACCCACCCCGCAACAACCATCAGAGGCAATGGTTGCGTTGTTGAAGAGTATGAAGAGTCAAACGAGGACGCTCGACACCTAGGGGGGAGGCGTTACGACGGGATCCCGCCCCCGCAGCATAGCAGCATAATCAGGAAACGCAACCCGAAACCAACGAGACGCGCATGCAGCATAATTGAAGATGAACCGCACGCGCGAGAGGTGCAATCCGAAACCCGCGAGCCACCACACACGGATGCTGACGCTGTAGTTCGCCCCAATAAAATAGGTTACTCTGGATTGCCTGAATTAGTCCCTAATTGAATTCCAAAGTGTTAACACATAAGAAGACGTGTATTAAATGAGAGAATAAAGTTTTTTTTTATCCATCTCGATACCACGATCCTATCTTATATATATTATTTATATATATATATATATACAGGGTTTTCCATTTCGGGCTTCCGAAAGTATACAGCCCTGCGCTGACAACCGTTTGTGTTCTTTTGTAATCAGTAGATTTCTGACGTTTTCGACTCGATAATGCGTTATTACGAAGTATCCTGATTTGCTGAGATGATTCTTATAAGAGTGCTGCATAAGATTAATGAGCTTTTTGGAGCTAAAATTGCTGTTTGCTTCCCATTGTGATATCTTTGTATTAATTCTGTGATTGAATCTTCGTCGTACTTATTCATGTGTACTATTACTCGTTTATAGTTCGGAAATGGAGATTCTGTTGCTTCTATGTTGAATTTTGAATGTCGGAATATTAATTGGTTTCGATAGTAATTGATCGGTCTTTCCGTTGATTTAATGAAATAATCATCTGAGGTGTCTGCTGAGTGTACTGTCTCTAGATCATCTGATTCAATGTCTGGGTTGTCAGTGTGGGCATTACCTTCAGTAATTTTTTTTTGTTGCGTGACTATGTTGTCGGTTGTATGTGTGTATGTTTCAGATGTATCCTCTATTTTTCGGTCAAGGGCTACGACGTTTGCTTTACCCTGTTTGTATTTCACTGTATATTCATAATTCTCGAGTTCTAGTCTCCAGTGCAATATTCTATTGTTCTTCATGGAAGTTTTTATAAAAGTAAGTGGTTCATGATCTGTAAATTATTTGAACTGGTTACCGAATAAGTATGGTTTGTTTTTGCGTATGGCCCATATTATTGCCAGGGCCTCTTTTTCTATTGTTGAGTAGTTCTTTTCGGCATTGTTAAGTGTTCTTCTTGCAAATGCAATAGGTCGTTCTACTTTGTTTTGCACTTGTGACAGGACTGCACCCACAGCGTAATCACTAGCATCTGTTGTTAGAACAAATGGAAGATCAAAGTCTGGATATGCCAAGATTTGATCGGAAGCTAGGATTTGTTTAAGTTTTAATAATGATTCGACATACTCTGATTCTTTGATATTTACGGTCTAGTCTTTTTTCAGATATTTTGTCATAGGTTTTGTAATTTTTGAGTAGTCTCTGATGAAACGTCGGTAGTACCTCGATAGTCCAAGAAACTGTCTAATTTGTTTTTCGTTTTTTGGTAAAGGCCAGTCTAAAATTTGTTGAACTTTGTCTGGGTTTGGTCGTATACCGTCGGGTGTAATTATGTGTCCAAGAAAGTGTGTTTCTCTGCGTAGAAACTCGCATATGTCGAGTTGGATTTTGTGGTTGAATTTCGAAAGTCGTTGAAGTATTTTAGAAATGTTTTCCGAGTGATTTTCTAGACTGTATCCGATGATAATGATATCATCGAGATAAACGTAATAAATTGATCCAATGTAATCGGATAGAATACTGTTCATTGTCCGTTGAAATGTGGCGGGAGCGTTTTTGAGTCTAAATGGCATTCTCGTAAATTCGAAGTGCCCTTGGCTGGTAGTAAAAGCAGTTTTTGCCTGGTGTTTGAGATCCATTTCGATGTGATGGAATCCTGATTTTAAATCTAACGTTGTAAAATATTGTGATTTTCCCAGATTATCGAGGATATCCTCGATTTTTTTTTCCGATCGATAAACTTTTACTTAGTCGCGGCAATACATACACACACTCCTTACAGACACACGGGCCAAAGGTTGTGCAGTCCACTGATGATTCAACAAGAGCCAAAGGCTGTACCGCTCATGACAACTCTACACGAGCTGATGATTGCGCCGGCTAGTGACCATTCTATCCTGGATTCCTCGAGTCGAGAAGACGCACCACGCTAGATATGGGGTACATACTAGGGGGGCGTTGCTGATTAATGGTCAGCTGCATCCCAATAGGAAGTATCCCGTGTCGGGCACACGTACAGAGCATTGGAGACAGCAACATCCCAATTACGAAAACACTTGTAATACTAACCTCGAGCCAACCGCGAGTAATCGGTTACATATTACTAACATAGATAATAAGAAAAATTGTATTGAACTCCCGGCCCCGTGAGGCTAACGCCATATGAGCCTTTATAAAAATATATATTTTGGAAAAAAAAAAAAAAAAATCCTCGATTTTTGGTATTAGAAATTTATCATGAATGATTTTGTCATTCAATTTTCTGTAATCGATGACTACTCTAACTTTTCGTATGCCCGAAGCATCATTGTTTTTGGGTACGACCCTTATTGGTGAGGAATATTATATTGATTTTATATATATACAGGGTTTTACAACTTTAAATTCCGAAAGTAAATTGAAATAAATCACACTTAGAATATAAAAAAATAAAACTCACTTAGAATTCGAATGGAAACTTTTATTTCAAATTAAAGTTTGGTTTATGCCATTATGTGTGAAATACAACATCATTCAAATGTCCACCTAGGGCTTTCTGGCACACCTTGATCCGGAACAGGTCATTTTCGATGACTTTTCGGCACATATGGGGCGGTATCTCGGTCATAACTTCACGAATGTTGTCTTTCAAATGTTCAAGAGTTTGCGGAGAGTTGGCATAGACACGGTCTTTCGCATAACCCCACAAAAAAGTCTAGCGGGTTGAAATCGCATGATCTGGACGGCCAATTGGCATCACCAAAACGCGAAATTATGCGTCCCTCAAATTTCGTTCGCAATATGGCCATGTTCGGTCGTGTTGTGTGGCACGTGGCGCCGTCCTGCTGAAACCACATGTCATCCGTATCCATATCTTCAATTTGTGGCAAAAAAAACTTACGGTTAACATACGGCCATAGCGCTCACCAATCACAGTTACCATCTCGCCGTCCTCATTTTCAATGAAATACGGCCCGATGACTCCACCAGACCATAATGCGCACCAAACAGTGACTTTTGGCGGATGCAATGGCCTCTCAACAATCACGTGTGGATTTTCTGAGCCCCATATACGGAAATTTTGGGTGTTCACATAGCCACCGAGCTCGAAATGTGCCTCATCGCTAAAGAAAATTTGATGCGAAAATTCAGCATTTTGCTGCTGTTGTTCGTTCACCCAATCGACGTATGCCCGACGCATTCCATGGTCACCACGCTCTGATTTTTGTACCAGTTGGAATTTATATGGATGTAGGTGCAAGTCCAAATGCAAAATTCGCCACAATGATGTGTTTGACAAGCCCAATTTCTGAGCACGCCGTGGAATCGAAACATTCGGGTCATCCTCCACACTGGCAGCAACAGCAGCAATATTTTCGGCCGAACGCATATTACGATGATGCACCGGTTTCACAATATCCGCTACGGATCCAGTTTGTTCGAATTTACGCACTACCTTAGCGATTGTGTACTCTGTAGGCCGTCCATGACGACCAAAATCCGTCCGTAATGCTCGAAAAACATTTGCCGGTTTTTCATTATATTTATAGTATAATTTAATAAAATTAACACGTTGTGCGATGCTAAAACGAGACATATTGTAAAATGGCAGACATTCAATTAACGATATGACGCTTTGGTTGACAGCTATGTCAAACGGTTGTCAGCGCAGGGCTGTATACTTTCGGAAGCCCGAAATGGAAAACCCTGTATATATATTAGGCTGTCAAAAAAGTCCTGCGGTATTTTTTTTTGGATTTTCATTTGTTCATAAAATTAGTTACAATCATCTGTTTTAAGTCAAATATGCGCCGTTTTGTTCGATGACTTGTTCCCAACGAGATGCCAACTTCATAATACCCCTGTTATAGAAGCTTGCTTCCTCATTGGCAAAAAACTCGGATAGCCAATTTTCACAGGCCTCCTTTGTGGCTAACTTCTGACTACCTAGCTCGTTCGCCATGGACAAAAACAGGTGGTAGTCACTTGGTGCAAGGTCCGGACTATACGGCGGATCTGGAGCTTCTGGCGCGTCACCAAAGAAGTGTGTGGCCTGGCGTTGTCCTGATGGAAGACAA
Organism: Toxorhynchites rutilus septentrionalis; assembly: GCF_029784135.1. Classification (NCBI taxonomy): domain Eukaryota; kingdom Metazoa; phylum Arthropoda; class Insecta; order Diptera; family Culicidae; genus Toxorhynchites; species Toxorhynchites rutilus. The sequence goes on from NC_073745.1 coordinate 173,364,495, forward strand.
TGCGGCCTCTGTTTATCAAAGATGGCCTCTTCTTCATGAGTGCTACCTTCAAGCGGTCCAGTTGTTGGCAGTGCAGGTCCGAATTGAGCGTTTGGCCATAGGGAAGCAGCTCATAATAGAGTATTCCTTGACCACCAAACCTTGACCCACCAAACACACAGCAGAACCTTCCTGGCCGTTAATGAGGGCTTGGCCACCGTCTGAGCCGCTTCAGCGGGCTTCGACCGTTTTTTTGCGTCAACGTGTGTGGCACCCATACATCGAGCTTCTTTGTGAATCCAAGCTTCTTCAAATGGTTAATAACGGCATGATGACTTATCCCCAGCTCTTGGCCGATGCTACGGCTGCTACTATGCCGGTCTTTCTCGGCTAATTCAGCGATTTTGTCTCAATTTTCGACGACAGGCCTTCCGGAGCGTGGCGCATCTTCGACGACCTTTACACTAGAACGAAAACGTTGAAACTATCGTTGTGCGGTGGAAATGGAAACTGTATCGGGTCCATAAATTGCACTAATTTTATTGGCAGCTTGAGATGCATTTTTGCTTTTGTCATAGTAGTACTGTAAAATAAAGGGTGTGTCACATCAAATTGCATCACGGAAAAAACGCTGTAGAAATTTAATTTTTAGGAATTATATCTTCAGCTTTCGCTTATAATCAGATAAGAGTGTATAGATCACGTTGGTCATGCTTCACTGTCAATTTTTCGTAAATTTGGAAAAATGTCGTCGAACGAAAAAGAGCGTCGTGAATTAATCCTGTGCACTCATTTCGAGAATCCGGAGTTGTCACATCGGGACATCGGTAAGATGCTGGGAATCGTCCAATCCACGGTCAGCAGAGTACTAAAACGATACTTCGAGAACCTAACCATCGACCGGAAGGTGAAGAACGGCAAAAATGGATGCTCCGTCAGTGAAAAAGATCACAAGCGCGTAGTTAAGCAGTTTAGACGTGATCCGAGAAGTTCGGTCCGGGATGTCGCCAATAAGCTGAATTTGTCAAGTTCATTCGTCCAGCGGACCAAGCAGCGGGAGGGCCTGCGTACATACAAGGTTCAGAAGGCTCCTAACCGCGACGAAAGGCAAAACATGGTGGGGAAGACGCGAGCCCGGAAGCTGTACACCGAAATGCTGACGAAGCCGCATTGCCTGGTAATGGACGACGAAACCTACGTCAAAGCGGACTTTCGTCAGCTACCGGGCCTGTTGTTCTTCTCCGCAGAGGACAAATTCAGCGTTCCGGAGAAGATTCGCAAGCAGAAACTATCCAAGTTTGCCAAAAAGTACATGGTGTGGCAAGCGATCTGCTCTTGCGGAAAGCGGAGCGCCCTCTTCGTGATGACCGACACGGTAAACGGGCAGGTTACCTTAAGGAGTGCCTACAGAAGCGCTTACTACCACTATTGAAGCAGCACGAGGACCCGACCATCTTCTGGCCGGATCTCGCTTCGTGCCACTATTCCAAGGACGTGTTGGAGTGGTACGAAGCCAACGGGGTCACCTTCGTGCCAAAGGAAATGAATCCGCCCAACGCGCCGGAGCTTCGCCCAATAGAGAAATATTGAGCGATTATGAAGCAGGCCCTCCGGAAGAACCCAAAAGTTGTGAAATCGAAGGCGGACTTCAAGAGAAAATTGATTTCTGTTAAAAAAAAACTACAACCTGACGTTGTACAGAACCTTATGGACGGGGTAAAGAGGAAGGTGCGAGCATACGGGCTTGGGCTCGAAGTATGAATAAAAAGCAAATACCAAAAGTTGTTTAATAGTTTTTATTTTACTGTCTAAAATTTTCAAAAGGATCGGTCTACTGGGCGAATTTTTACAGCGTTTTTTCCGTGATGCAATTTGATGTGACACACCCTTTATGTCGGATTTTATCTTTATTTTGCTCCATATTTGCGACACTATAACTCACGAACCACTTAACCAAACAAAACACTGTCAAGGACTATATTATAGCGCGCAAAAATACCTTTCCAACAAGTTATAGTATGACTCGATACAATGAATACAACTAGAACTACGCACTTACAACGACTCCTCGCGGAAATACCGCAGGACTTTTTTGACAGCCTAATATATATATATATATATATATATATATTTTTTTTTTTTCAACAAATTTTAGACTGGCCTTTACCAAAAGTCCTGTCACAAGTGCAAGAAACAAAGTAGAACGACCTATTTTAGAGACGAATGAACTCTCAGAGTTTAAAGTCTCTTTAATTCAATACCATACCATATTGCATTTGCAAGAAGACAATAGAAAAAGAGGCCCTGGCAATAATATGGGTCATACGCAAAAACAAACCATACTTATTCGGTAACCAGTTCAAATAATTTACAGATCATAAACCACTTACTTTTATAAAAACTCCCATGAATAACAATAGAATATTGCACTGGAGACTAGAACTCGAGAATTATGAATATACAGTGAAATACAAACAGGGTAAAGCAAACGTCGTAGCAGACACCCTTAACCGAAATATAGAGGATACATCTGAAACATACACACATACTACCGACAACATAGTCACGCAACAAAAAAAATATTACTGAAGGTAATGCCCAGACATTGAATCAGATGATCTAGAGACAGTACACTCAGCAGACACCTCAGATGATTATTTCATTAAATCAACGGAAAGACCGATCAATTACTATCGAAACCAATTAATATTCCGACATTCAAAATTCAACATAGAAGCAACAGAATCTCCATTTCCGAATTATAAACGAGTAATAGTAAACATGAATAAGTACGACGAAGATTCAATCACAGAATTAATACAAAGATATCACAATGGGAAGCAAACAGCAATTTTAGCTCCAAAAAGCTCATTAATCTTATGCAGCACTCTTATAAGAATCATTTCAGCAAATCAGGATACTTCGTAATAACGCCTTATCGAGTCGAAGACGTCAGAAATCTACTGATTACAAAAGAACACGAACAGGCACACCGTGGAATATCGGAAGTGGAAAACCAGCTAAAAAGAGTGTTCTTCTTCCCAAAAATGCAGAAGAAAATCAAACAGGCAATCAACGCATGTGTGATCTGTAACACACATAAATACGAAAGAAGACCATACAACATCAAAATCTCCCCGACACACATATGAACATTTTATGTATTAATCCATAAAATTTTCTATTAATGGTGGATTCTTTTTCCAAATTCGTGCAAATTATTCCAATTGAACCAAGAACCAAGAACCTCTTTTCCATTAAAAATTCACTTGTGAAATTCTTTAGTAATTTTGGTACACCATTATAAATCGTAACGGACCACGAAACAATATTCAGGTCTATTCAATTAAAACACTTTTTAAATCATTTAGGGACCTCTATAATTTACGATTCATCCTCAAAATGCAATAAGCAAGTTGGAAAAACATGTTCAACCATTAGAGAAATTTACAATACAATTGAACATAAATTGCGGAATATGAATTCACTATCTGTTTCTTTGTATAATTCCAGCGTAAATTCAGCAACGAACTATAAGCCAAACGGAATTTTATTTAATCAAAGGAATCTAACAAGTCCACAAGAAATTTTAAGTAAATCCAACGAGATCTTTACAATAGCAATTCTACTACTATTATTTAGTTATTTAGTTTGCTTCAACAAAAAATACATTGTCTGTATTAAGAAATTAAATATCTTAGCCAAGACCCAATATCATCATCGAGGAAAAAAGTCACAGGAGGGTTGTGTCAGAGCAACGACCGCATAGTTGACGTAGGATTCCGTTAAGCTATCTGTTGATTTTGGATATGTTTGAAGAGTTACATCGTTAAACTCTTTGAGAATGATTTGGTGGCTCTGAAAGGGGCCGTTTTGTTTGGTTGTTGGATATTGTTCGTTCACTCCACCAGTGTTTACCAAGTGATGATTACAGAAGGATAGTAAACAGCCGTTGGATGGTGTGTATCAGATAAAAGATACCGAAGTGGAACGAGATATGATGAAAACCGCCCTCTGTGATCCTAGACGAGATGCCTATGTTATGTATGGATGAAATGAAGAAAAAAACTCACCATTGTAATATAAGATAATTACCAATACCTAACACAATTATTAATTTATCTCATCAGTAAAAACATGTTACTTCTGAGTGTTTATTTAACCCAATGCGAATTTTAGTTGGACTAACAACACCTAATACTATATGTAGAGCAATCACTTTTTCTAATATTTCTCCATTTTTGACGTAGAACTACGTCTTTCAGGAAGGGTGCCAAATCAGAAAACAGGTCACATTTTTATGAAATAAAGTTAACCCTAATAACTATTTTCACTGTGAACGAATTTTCATGATGTGCATGTGCGAATCGGAAATTCTCTATAATTTGTTTGATATGCTATACATCACAATTCGCTAATCTCTAAACGGTTTGAATTCATAAAAACTGGAAGAACTTCCTTTTTTCCCATTCATTCGTTTTGCCGATTTGTGTGCTAACCCTACCCGTATTTCGAATGCTTATAACTCGAACATTTCTTTACAGATCGAAAAGATGTGTCCATCAATTGATAGGAAGTATTTCTACGCGTCTATCACAATTAATAAAATGTTATTTTTCATGAGATGAACAATTGAATAACTGTAAAATGTTAAGCGTTATCTAAACGCCCTAACTGCCAAGTTTTGATTGGCCCGATTTACGGTTTCCCCAAACAAAGACATCAAAATCGGTGTACCTGTGGAAATCCGCATTGCAAATATACATGCAAGTCGGGGGTATTTTTGTTCCTGCCGAGCTGTGTTTCCCTAACACCGACTTCTAAATCAATTTGCCTGAGGGAATCCGCTTTGTCAAAACATGCAAGTCGGGAGTATAATTTCAGAGGGAAATGTAAAACACAATGATCGTTTTAAATTTTTTCCGTTCAAATATTTTGGTAGTCCTAGGCATCATATCAAACGTAAAAGGACGTTCATCAAATTTATTTGTAACGAAGAACGTAATCTATTACAACAATTTCGATGCATTCTAAAATAATATTCGAAGTAGTAAACATGTGGATGCATAATATAATTGCGTAGTTCTACGTCAAAAATATGCGGTCGTATCCTAGATACAACCCCTTACAGTTTTTTTTAATTTTTCTCGCCGTATATACTTTCCTTGGGTGAAAATGAACACTACAAAACAAACAGCTTAAAACAAACGACCCGTTTTCGAGCGGGAACACACCTTGGTTTTGTTTTGAAATAAATCGTTTCATATATCAAGTCATTTTTAATACAATTGCTACCATATACAATTTTACACTTACACTTGTGCTAAGTTTTTCACAATACACGTTCGGTCATTGATATGAAATTTCACGAAGCAACCAACATCAAAGTTCCAAATTTAAATTTTATTCGCTAGAATCAATCGTATCACTCACCTTACTTGCAATATAAAAATGCCCCGAATGCCCCCGACTTTCATATATTTGCAATGTCGATTTCCCCCAGGCAGCTTGGTTTTGATGTCTCTGTTAGGGACCCGCCGCATGTGTCGTCAATTACGACCAATCAGAAGTGGATATTTCCGTTAGAATAGGGGTTGAGATTTTTCAATAGTTTGATAGTTTCACGACATATTATTTTCTCGAATTTTAAAAAATTGTTATGGAGTGCCGAAATCGATTGACGCTAAAATTTCATCAATCCATCATGAAATGACTGAGCAATGAGCGTTTAGAATTGGACAATTTTCACTTTGGACTCGATTTTAGATTTTCAATTTGTACCCCAATATGTTCCCGAAAGACGTAATCCTACGTCAAAAAACACTCATTCATCGCTCCCTATACGCGTCGTTAGTTAAACTATCGACCACGAGGGTATCTACATGCTGATTTCCCCCAGACACCTTGGATTAGTTAAACTATCGACCACGAGGCTATCTACATGCTGATTTCCCCCAGACACCTTGGATTTGAAATCTCTGTTAGGGTAAAAATGGTGTGTCACATCAAATTGCATCACCGAAAAAACGCTGTAGAAATTTAATTTTTAGGAATTATATCTTCTGCTTTCGCTTATAATCAGATAAGAGTGTATAGATCACGTTGGACATGCTTCACTGTCAATTTTTCGTAAAAAAGTGCGTAGTTAAGTAGTTTAGACGTGATCCGAGAAGTTCGGTCCGGGGTGTCGCCAATAAGCTGAATTTGTCAAGTTCATTCGTCCAGCGGACCAAGCAGCGGGAGGGCCTGCGTACATACAAGGTTCAGAGGGCTCCTAACCACGACGGAAGGCAAAACATGGTGGGGAAGACGCGAGCCTGGAAGCTGTACACCGAAATGCTGACGAAGCAGCATTGCCTGGTAATGGACGACGAAACCTACGTCAAAGCGGACTTTCGTCAGCTGCCGGGCCTGTTGTTCTTCTCCGCAGAGGACAAATTCAGCGTTCCGGAGGATATTCGCAATGGATTTATGTTCAAAAAAAAACTACAACCTGACGTTGTACAGAACCTTATGGACGGGGTAAAGAGGAAGGTGCGAGCATACGGGCTTGGGCTCGAAGTATGAATAAAAAGAAAATGCCAAAAGTTGTTTAATAGTTTTTATTTTACTGTCTAAAATTTTCAAAAGGATCGGTCTACTGGGCGAATTTCTACAGCGTTTTTTCCGTGATGCAATTTGATGTGACACACCCTTTACATGTCGGTGGAAACAAAAGCTCCCCTACTTTCATGTAATTGCAATGCCGATTTCCCCTAGGCAGCATGGTTTAGATGTCTCTGTTAGGGAATACACTTCGGTGAGAACAAAAGTTCCCTCTACTTTGATGTGCCGATTTCTCCGTATCTTCAATTTAGACCAATCAGAAAGAGGTATTTCCGTTTGGAGATTTTTGGATTGTTTGCTAGTTAGTTTCATATGATATTAATATATTATCAATTGTGATGAATTATTATGGAGTACTCAGATCAATTGATGCAAATGTCTCGTAAATCCATCAGGAAAAAACTGACCAATAGTTGTAAGTACATAAGCCACCGCATGTGTCATCAATTTCGACCAATCAGAAGTGGGTATTTCCGTTAGGATAGGGATTGAGATTTTCCAATTTTTCGATGGTTAGTTTCATGATATATATAATTTTATTAAATGTACAAAATTCTCATGGAGTGCCGAAATAGATTGACACAAAAATCCCAACAATCCATCATGAAATTACTGAGCAATAAGTGTTTGAAATTGGACAATTTTCACGATGTGCTTTATTTTCGATTTTCAATTTGTACCCCAATATGTTCCCGAAAGACGTAATCCTACGTCAAAAAACAAACAAAACAAAAGGAATTTTTATATCTAAATTAGTACATTATATTAGAAGGTTTATATTATTAGAATTTTTCGCAACTCATAGAATGCCAAATCTAATCCATACTAATGCTAATGCCATCATCCTTGTTTATTATCCTTTTATATTTTTGTTTATTCTTGTTCGTTATCGTCAGAATGTTATTGCTCCGTCTGTTGGTTTATGTAAAGAGCAAACAAATTTCATCAGTCTGCCTGTTTTGTGCCGTTCCTCTGGTAATGATACAGTACCGGCTCCGGTGATGGCTGGTTGTCGAAGACTGTTGTTTATCACTTGCTGCGTAGGGATGATACCACGTGGCATGGACCGTCTTAGAGCATTTGATGAGAGGAAGGGAATGGTTTCAGAAGTGGATAATTGAGACGCAAATATGCTTTTTTCGCACTGAAATGCATATAAACCATCGGAACAAAAACTAAATGGGCGATAACTTCGTGAAATATGCTTCTTTTCATAAATTCAAAAATCGATAATTTCAAAAATCGCACAAAAAAACCGCACAAGAACAGAAAAACGCAAAAAAATGGCACAAAAAAAAACCGTACAAAAACAGATTTTATTGTACTCATAGGAGCACCGTATTGATTCGTGAACATGTTCACTAGATATCAAGCTTCATTTAGGAAAGGCATAAACCGATACTTGGTTGAGTAATATATAAGATGAGCATAGTTTCTTGCTGTGGTGACGAGACCGCGCGCCTGGAGGGCGCCCTAAAGGGGTGGGGGGGAAAAACGAATAGAGCGTTCAGTAGCTTGAAGTGTCTGCTATAAACGTACGAAAACACGTTTTTGTCATTATAGTAGTTTGCGAGCAGCAGTGGTTGGAATGGAACGTGGTTTGTAGCAGCCAAGGAGAGTATATTGAAGAGGAGCATATCATTGTACCGTAATTTTTAAAATATAACCAAGCAAACCATTTATCATGACCATACCTCGTATATACTTCGATTCAACCAACTTCTTACATATCTCTGGAAACTCAGAAAAAATGAGTGGTTCGATAGTTGAGAAACGCAGTGTATAACCAAAGGCACAATAGAATGAGCTTATAAGGCAGCGGCAAGCAGGGTTTTCGTAGTTATTGCCACCAATTTTTTTCAACTGTTTCATTAGTTTATTTTTTATTAATGGTAAGTAAGTGTTATTCCTCATATAAGGATTATGTTCTCTGAAGTTTGAGTCGATTCTTTGCCTAGCCTATAAATGGGTAATGTTGGAAAAACAAAAGTCTACATTTGTCTGGATTTTTGTCGACATTTTTTATATATAATTGCGAATTTTATTGAACATTTTCACGAAAACATCGTTGATGTTTGTGGAAGCGGACACGGTTTGCTGACGAGCAATGACAATAAAGTGTCTTTCTCAAGGCAGGTGAAGAAGGAGTTTCGATTGAGTTTGTCCACAAGGGCCCTTCTCAGAACTAGAATTGCAAACGTTTGAAGTTTCTATAATTCAAAACAATCAATTAACACGTTGATTGCCATGCCAGTCTAATACCAAGCTTTCCGTTCAGGTCGTGTTATTCACCGGTCACTGACAGTATAAAATATTATAATAAAGGTGAAAATAGATTTTTTTTCCAGAAAACTTTAATGATTTTTATAAACACATTGAGTGTCATGCCAGTCATCGGTGGCTGATCTTGGAGGCTCGCATTATGGCAGAGTCATCCTTCGTGGTCGTTTTCTTTAGGCGTCTAGTCGCTTCTGATTTTTTGCGGACGTGGAGGGCATTAATCCTTTCGTTACGAGAGTCGAGCGTAGACACATCCGCGCGACGACTTGTGTGTACGAGCGTCGAAAAAGCGTGAAATTCATACTCTGGATACTGCTCTAATAACTTGCGATGAAGGACAAAACTAAACTATACTACACCCAGGTTTTTTTTTACGCGGATTTTCGAATTAACGCGGTTTTTTTTACGCGGATTTTCCAATTAACGCGGTTTTTTTTACGCGTATTTTCCAATTAACGCGGTCACCGCGTACAAAAAACTGAGCAATATCAAATCTGTCCCTCATGCTTCCTGAGACCATATGACGGAACTTAGTGCTATTGACGGATATTAGTGCCGCACCTATGTGCCAGGTTCAATGCATCTGTAGCGAACACAGATTCAATTTGCCCGCGTTGTTCACCACCGCCTATGCCAGTTTCGATGGGAACGACCACGTCAAGTCGGAGGACAGATTTTGCAACGCAAATTCCTGACAGAACAGAAAGAATTAGACCAGAAGCAGTTAGAGTTGGAACAGAGGCAATTAGCGCTGCAGAGAAAGCATTTCCAGGAGAAATACAAGCTGGGTCGCTAGCTGATGAATCTGCAAGTGCAAGAAGAAGTATCTCGAGATAGCATAAAGCTTGTGCAAGAATGGGTTGATGAGCACACCACTGCGAAGCAGAAATCCTCCGTACGACCTTCGTGTGCAACGAAGTTTCATCCAACCCCACATAACGGCTGGGGGAAGAAAGATTCATGTACATGTATTTAAGTCCGCTCGTCGAGAGCCACACACAATGAAATTCATGCATAGCATCAATCCCATTTAGGAATGAAATAAGCGCGATTTTTGCGCGTAAACCTGAGCAACATCACTTCTCTCCCTCAGTTCATATCTCTCCCTTTCAAGCTCCCTCAGAGCGTATGCCGCACCCCATCACGATTCTCAAGAGGATTTTTATGTGACCTTTTTTTCTTTACGGGGAGTTTCCAATTAACGCGGATTTTCCAATTAACACGGTTTTTTTACGCGGATTTTCGAATTAACGCGGTTTTTTTTACGCGGATTTTCCAATTAACGCGGTTTTTCTTTACGCGGATTTTCCAATTAACGCAGTTTTTTATACGCGGATTTTCCAATTAACGCGGTTTTTTTTTACGAGGTACGTATACCCCACGTAAAAAAAACCTGGGTGTATAACTATATAAAGGGTGTGTCACATCAAATTGCATCACGGAAAAAACGCTGTAGAAATTCGCCCAGTAGACCGATCCTTTTGAAAATTTTAGACAGTAAAATAAAAACTACTAAACAACTTTTGGCATTTTCTTTTTATTCATACTTCGAGCCCAAGCCCGTATGCTCGCACCTTCCTCTTTACCCGGTCCATAAGGTTCTGTACAACGTCAGGTTGTAGTTTTTTTTTAACAGAAATTCATTTTCACTTGAAGTTCGCCTCCGATTTGACAACTTTTGGGTTCTTCCGGAGGGCCTGCTTCATAATCGCCCAATATTTCTCTATTGGGCGAAGCTCCGGCGCGTTGGGGGGGTTCATTTCCTTTGGCACGAAGGTGACCCCGTTGGCTTCGTACCACTCCAACACGTCCTTTGAATAGTGACACGAAGCGAGATCCGGCCAGAAGATGGTCGGGTCCTCGTGCTGCTTCAATAGTGGTAGTAAGCGCTTCTGTAGGCACTCCTTAAGGTAAACCTGCCCGTTTACCGTGCCGGTCATCACGAAGGGGGCGCTCCGCTTTCCGCAAGAGCAGATCGACCTTCCGGTCGATGGTTAGGTTCTCGAAGTATCGTTTTAGTACTCTGCTGACCGTGGATTGGACGATTCCCAGCATCTTACCGATGTCCCGATGTGACAACTCCAGACTCCAACAGGCTCGGCAGTTGACGAAAGTCCGCTTTGACGTAGGTTTCGTCATCCATTACCAGGCAATGCGGCTTCGTCAGCATTTCGGTGTACAGCTTCCGGGCTCGCGTCTTCCCCACCATGTTTTGCCTTTCGTCGCGGTTAGGAGCCTTCTGAATCTTGTATGTACGCAGGCCCACCCGCTCTTGGTCCGCTGGACGAATGAACTTGACAAATTCAGCTTATTGGCGACATCCCGGACTGAACTTCTCGGATCACGTCTAAACTGCTTAACTACGCGCTTGTGATCTTTTTCACTGACGGAGCATCCATTTTTGCCGTTCTTCACCTTCCGGTCGATGGTTAGGTTCTCGAAGTATCGTTTTAGTACTCTGCTGACCGTGGATTGGACGATTCCCAGCATCTTACCGATGTCCCGATGTGACAACTCCAGATTCTCGAAATGAGTGCACAGGATTAATTCACGACGCTCTTTTTCGTTCGACGACATTTTTCCAAATTTACGAAAAATTGACAGTGAAGCATGGCCAACGTGATCTATACACTCTTATCTGATTATAAGCGAAAGCTGAAGATATAATTCCTGAAAATTAAATTTCTACAGCGTTTTTTCCGTGATGCAATTTGATGTGACACACCCTTCATACTTTTTTTTGACAGCCTAATATATATATATATATATATATATATATATATATATATATATATATATATATATATATTAGGCTGTCAAAAAAAAGTATGAAGGGTGTTTTGAAGATTTTGCTTCAATTTTCACCAGGAATTGTTATATCGATATTGCAGCCAAATTGAGAAAGACAGAAGTTGTGTGTCAAAGAACAAATTGTGGAGCGGTTAAAGAACTTCATTTTAATTGATAGAAACAATCTAGTTTAATATACATTTTTAGGATAAAATTAATAATAACACTTTAAAAATTTATTATCTTTTAAGTGTTTCACTTCCAAAATGTTATTAAAATTCACTAATTTAGTTGTTCCACTACTATATCCTGTACTAAATTTTCTCATCTTTCAAATGAAAGCATCAGAATCGTCTTCCGTAGCGTACTTTTTAATGTAGATCCAGTTTGAAGCAACAGAGTCCGAAACAAAAAAAAAGTTCTGTAAGAGAAATGTTTCATAAAATATGATCGTCTATCACCTCCTGAGAGAATCTGGATAATTTTTTCATGTGAGAAAGGTGTTTTCTTACTTCAAGGGGATGAATCAAAACTAAAATTCCTCTTTTATTTTCATAAAACGAAAATACATGCAAAAAAACCAATAAAGAAAAAAATTGTTTTGACTCGATTATCCGAAGGATTCGATTATCCTGAGGATTCGATTATCCGAAGTGAAAAAAAAATATTACTCCGGATAATCGAGCCCGACCTGCATATACATACGTTTCTCGCCGATAAATACTAGCAACAGAACCCACAACGCTGTTCAGTTCTCCTTCTATTCCGTTCCATGACCGTTCGCGTTCATCTTAAAATTTGTATTTAGATAATAAAATAAGTGTTTATTCGAATAAATCGTTTTTAAAAGTTAAACGCCGAAGGCCACTTCAAGATTGGCGCAGCCGTGCGGTTTCAGCGAGTGAAAAAGTAACGAGTGTGAAAAACAGTGTTATAATCAGGATTGATAAATCCGATTAAAGTGAATCCGCGAATCACTTAAAACGAACTGTTAAAAATGTTAGCATCCGACGTTGCTATCGTGACGAAAGAGTTGAGGTTCCACCGCACACTGCATACCACCACTGCAAGAACCGAGGAAGCATGAGTGCTAAGCGAACGTATGTGCTTAAAAATTAACAAATCCGTATAAACGGTGCAAGGCTTCATTAATGCCAAAAATACCTAAAAGTGCTCTGAAGAAAACTCGCAGCTTGTGGAAAAGTATTAAACACAGCAATTCGCTTCGGACTCAGACGAAAGCATTTTATCCGTTGACTCAGGAGACTTGGCACATATCCCACTTGAGAATACCCCCTCACTGGAAAATTTATCAATTAAAGAAAGCTCAGATATGGAGCAAATCGGCGCTCAACTCCAGAAAATGATGGAGATGATGGACGCATTTTCCACCAAACAAAAGGAACATGACGCGATGTTCCTGCAAATTGAGTCGCATTTAAATGCTACAACACCGGCAGAGCAACCTACTACACAACCGGTAATATACGAACATCATCAACCAACGCCTAGTTTCGAGATGCTATGCAGAATACCGAATCAAATCAAAATGATTCCAACATTTGACGGCAATTCGAAACAATTGAATGCTTGGATAACAACTGCTCAGGAAACACTTAATGCTCTCAAACAGCATGTTACGCCGGTACAATTTAAAATGTATACCACTGCAGTGATACATAAAATTCAAGGGAAAGCAAAAGAAATAATATGTCTTGCTGGTAACCCAGACAATTTTGAACAAATTTCGGAAATTTTGACAAATGCTCTCGGTGATCGTCAAGAACTTTCCACGTAAATGCCAATTATGGCAATGTAAAATGACTGAAAATATGAATATCTCGAGATACTAAAATAAATCGAAAAATATTATACAAAATATTAAGACCTTGGCGAAACAAACACAAAAATACCGTAACAACTGGAAAGTCATAAACGATTTTATCGAAGAAGACGCTTTGGCTGCTTTCATCGCCGGTTTAATCGAACCGTATTTCGGCTATGGTCAAGCCGCAAGACCGAAAGACATAGAAGATGCCTATGCATTTCTATGTAAATTCAAATCAAAAGAAATAACAGCACAAAAAATGACTTCAGATTATTCTCCAAAAAAGTATCAGAAGAACAAAGATTTCGGTAACAAAACTAGCAATGAAAATCCTCAATCGAATAAAAATCAGAAACCCTTCTAATTGGACCAAAAAAGAGAACGAAATGAAAATGAACCGATGGACGTTACTACTACAAAGAGCCGTCTGACAATAAATAGGAAAACAACAAATAATCACGAAACTGTCAAAGATGATCCTGAGGATGATAATTCAAAATCAGACACTGAATCTGAAGGTGATCTTGATCTACATTTTCACTTGGTATACACAAATCTAAATCCAACTTAAATTACTTACCCTATCTCAAAATTAAACATCCTAAAAATAATCAAACCTTAAAATCTTGATAGATTCTGGAGCAAACAAAAATATTATTGCACCAGGAATCAAAAATCAAGAACGTGTGTGGAACCGAAAATAAGAAAAAATGCCTTATTTAACGGCGCATTCAAACCTCTCACGTTTAACGTCTTGAAATTCCACAACTTTTTCGACGGCCTAATAGGATCAGAAACATTGGCAGAACTCAAAGCGCACATCAATTACGAAGACGAAACACTAACACTATCAGACAAACAATTTTCATATGCCAAATTTCACCCCACCAAACAACTTTGTAATCATTTTGTAACAATTGAAACCTTAACACTCCTATACTCGCGCATTGGTCTGTCAGACCGAGAAATCAATAATTCGTTCATTTCTCAGAAAATATCAACACTACGACTTTGCGATTCTCTCTAGCTTCGTTTTTCGTCGTTCGTCATCGTTTAGCGTATCGCATGTGTTGGTACAAATGGGACGTGTGTCACCTTTTTAACACTTTCGGTCTGACACACCGACGCGAGTATAGGAGTCACTTTTTTGGACAAGTGCCATTTTTCATATTATAGAATATTGTTGAATGAAATGTATAAATTAATGATAGTGGCATTATATTCATTGAATCTAATGCATAAGATAATGACCGGACTATTCTCATTTGATTTCAGTCCCTTTTGTAACTGGATTGAACGGATCTATTCGTCGATATATTCGTTGTTAGATTCATACGTTCAAAAGCAAAATATGAATGTTTGACTTTCGTATAGTTATTCGCTAAATATAATGTTCATACATATACACACTTGTGAAAGAATTTCTCTTGTGGAAGAATTGTAAACAGTAAACTATAAACTAATCGGTAGCTCATTGTAATTTTGAACAGTTACAGTTTCGGGGATATTTTTTATAATCGACAAGAAAACAAGAAAAAGAAAAGGAAGTTCCTAGAAATCCTTTTATATTAGGCTGTCAAAAAAGTCCTGCGGTATTTTTTTTTGAATTTTCATTTGTTCATAAAATTAGACAATCATCTGTTTTAAGTCAAATATGCACCGTTTTGTTCGATGACTTGTTCCCAACGAGATGCCAACTTCATAATACCCCTGTTATCGAAACTCGCTTCCTTATTGGCAAAAAACTCGGATAGCCAATTTTCACAGGCCTCTTTTGTGGCTAACTTCTGACTACCTAGCTCGTTCGCCATGGACAAAAACAGGTGGTAGTCACTTGGTGCAAGGTCCGGACTATACGGCGGATGCAAAAGAACCTCCCATACGAGCTCCCGGAGCTTCTGGCGCGTCACCAAAGAAGCGTGTGGCCTGGCGTTGTCCTGATGGAAGACAATGCGGCCTCTGTTTATCAAAGATGGCCTCTTCTTCATGAGTAGTACTGTAAAATATGTCGGATTTTCTCTTTATTTTGCTCCATATTTGCGACACTATAACTCACGAACGACTTAACCAAACAAAACACTATCAAGGACTATATTATAGCGCGCATAAATACCTTTCCAACAAGCTATAGTATGGCTACAATGAATACAACTAGAACTACGCGCTTACAACGACACCTCGAAATACCGCAGGACTTTTTTGACAGCCTAATATCATCTTTTTTTAGATGAGGCATAAATCTGAAAAAGGCATTAATTCTTAGTTTACCAAGAAAACAGAGACAAAGAATATTAAAAATATGCAAATTTTATATTCCAGTACCTTTTTCATCTAGTAATTATCTAGAAGTTCGTTATACATTCTTCTCTTCAATAAAAGACCCGAAAAACACGCAACAACTGCATGAAATGTAAACATTATGTTTGTTTCGAGCATGTAGTTATGCTATGTTCTGATTCTTACTCCAATGAAACCACAATCGATTAATACGTTTTTTATAGCTCTTTATACTTCCATGAATTATATTCAGTTGCTTACTTTTAATTAATAACAGTGAAAAATTAGAACTTTCGTTATTTGTGTTGGAGTATCAAAAACTACTCTATTTTGATGAGGCTGAATTAGATGACTATAAAAACATAAAGACGAAGAAAACATATCTTTTGGAGTTTTTTCATTCAATCATACCCTCTTCTTCAATTAAATGCCAAAAAGCCTCAAAAATGCATAATGGCAATTTTCGTTCAATTTTCGATCTGTGACACCGTGCGCGAGTATACGTGTTACGATTTTGCACCCGAGTACAGAAGGGTTAAATAACGGTGATTGGCTCATCCCTTCATATCAAAAACTTTACAAAAATACCTTTATTAATCCTGGACTCTATAGAGCAGAAAATAATAAAACAACCGTTAATGTAATATCCACCTGTAGAAACTCCATAAATATTCCGAAAATTGGATTAACAGTTAACAATTTTGAAACCATTTCCCCCTTTTCAAAAAAACACTCAGAATGTATTTCCGAAAATGAAATCAATGACATAATTAGAACAAATCATCTTTCACAATTAGAAAAAAAAACCAAATTAATTCAAATTCTTCTCCAACATAAAGCAGTTGTATCTAAAAAGAGAAAAAACTCACATCCACATCAGCCACTAAACATAAAATTTTAACCACTAACGATATGCCAATTTACACGAAAAATTACCGGTACCCACATCATTTCAAACTAGATGTTCATGAACAAATACAGGAAATGCTAGATAATGGAATATTTCGACCATCCAAAAGTCCGTATGGGTGGTCCCCAAAAAACTAGACGCTTCTGGGAAGAAAAAAGTACGAGTCGTAATCGATTATAGGAAACTTAACGAACATACTATAGATGACAAATACCCTATGCCTCAAATTGAAGAAATTTTGGATTCCCTAGGAAAATCTGAACATTTCTAAACATTTGAAATCGGGATTCCACCCAAACAATTCCCAAACAATTCACTCTGCCGACGATTCCTCTAACTATTTCATCCATTTCTCCGAACGCCCGTTAAATTATTTCCGTAATTAAGGGATTTTCAGAATTTCTCGACTAGATACCATAATACAAGAAACCCTATTCCAAAAATTCAAAAAAAAATCACAGGACTATAGTATCTCAAAATTCTTTCAATAAAGACCAAGTTACACACTTTCTCAAACTCTTCCGCAATGGCAGACAAACTGCACTTATGGCTCCGGAAAACCTCATCCAAACTATTCAAGAATCTTACAAGGACATTTTGTTTTTACAGACCGAATAGTAGAAGATGTTCAAAATGAAAATAGACAGGACCAAATAATTGCAAAAGAGCATGAAAGGGCGCATCGTGGTATTACCGAAGTTGAGGCTCAAATTAAAAGATCTTATTTTTTTCCCAACATGTGCATGAAAGTGAGAAAATTTATAAACTCTTGTGAAATATGTAATACCCATAAATATGAGAGGAAACCATTCAACATAAAAATTTCTCCTAGACCCATTACCGAAAAACGGCTGGACATATTCATAATAGATAAACATTCCTTTTTGTCACTTATTGCTTCATTTTCAAAACATCTTTAAATGATATTCATAAAATCAAAGAACTTAGTACACGTTCAAAAAGCACTAGGAAAATACATAAGTACATTCGGAGTGCCCAGACAAATTATAACAGATCATGAAACAACATTCAGATCTATTCATCTTAAAGATTTTCTCAACCAAATAGGAACACAGATAGACTACGGGCATCCTCCGAATCCAACGGACAAATAGAACGTGCACATTCGACCATTATTGAAAGTTACCAATAGCAGAATATTATCCAGCAAAGAAATTAACCTGATTAAAACCATCCTCAACAATCAAGGAATTCAAATGGACATACCTTAAGAAGCACTCAATCTAGTGACCCCAAAAATTGCCACCAGCGAAAATACTTTACTGTACATTATCCACGTCCCAGAAATGGAACCGGAAGAATCAACAATTTTTCGTATATACCCAATAAATCAGAACGGTATTGTTTTAAAAGAATATCCTGAATTCGTAATCAAACAAGGCAGACAACTCCTTACCACAACGGAACCAGAAAACTACGTCCAATTAAACACTTACACAAAAGAGTTCAAAGACTCATGCATTTACCCACTGGGAATGGGCAACGACCCGCATTGTCCCCGCAGAAACATCTGCAAAATTAATAGCTAATAACAAGGTTTTGATAACTAATGCAAAAGACCAGGAGTTACGTTCCGATTGCGGGCCTAGTAACAGACATCTTTCCGGAAGTTTCATAATATCTTTCTCAAACTGCACCGTTACCTACATGGAACACAACTTTACCTCACACGAAAAAATGTGCGAAGTTGAAACATTCCAAGTAGCGCTCTCGAACAGGAAACATTTAGACAAAGTATTCCTTCAACAAGAATCCGACCTAAAATGGAAATGGAGCCTAGTAGGTGGGACGTCCCTGTCATCAACTCTATTGATTATTATTCTATTTTTAATCTATTATCATCTGAAGGCCACACAACAAATGAAATCAAGGAAAACCAAACGCCAAAAGTTGGTAAACTCAACAACATCCTGCCAGGAATTCAGAATATCCAAAAAAGTGCCAAGGACGACATCAGCGGTAATCGGGGATTTAGAAAAAATGGATGCCAAAAGTTTTAAAATTGCATGACACGTTGAGATTTACAGTTATCCCAAAATTTTGTTTTTTCGAAAATCTATTTTTCAGACTGAATATATATATGTATATATATATATATATATATATATATATATATAGATATACATATATATATATATATATATATATATATATATATATATAACAACATCCTGCCAGGAATTCAGAATATCCAAAAAAGTGCCAAGGACGACATCAGCGGTAATCGGGGATTTAGAAAAAATGGATGCCAAAAGTTTTAAAATTGCATGACACGTTGAGATTTACAGTTATCCCAAAATTTTGTTTTTTCGAAAATCTATTTTTCAGACTGAATATATATATGTATATATATATATATATATATATATATATATAGATATACATATATATATATATATATATATATATATATATATATATATATATATATATATATATATATATATATATATATATATATATATATATATATATATATATATATATATATATATATATATATATATATATATATATATATATATATATATATATATATATATATATAAGTTAACAACGAGACCAACCTTAACCCCCGAATTGTCAACCCTGGGATGAAAATAAGGAAACGAACCTAAATAAACAATGACAATGTTTGCCACACCGTAGTTAGACAGTAAAGATAAGCAACGAACAAATAAGGACCGAAATAGCAATAAACGATTTAGATCATTAGCAGTATCTCACATTCAGGAAAACACAACACAATGCCGATAATAGCAGCAATAAAAAGGATCGAAGGATCGATAGGGAAATATAGAACAAACAGGTAGAAATAGGAAGTTAGGAGTAAAATGTAATGATGAATAAAAATCAGTTGGTATTTTAGCTTCAAGAGAACAACATCTCTTTTATTTAAAATATATCACCTCCCGAACGTAAGTTATGTAACTGGCGCAGTCGAAAGCCCGGGGAGAGCGATAAATCGGTAAAAGTGTCAGTGCGCGCATCGGAAAATCGAAGTGTGTGGTTCGCGACTCAGTGCAAATCGGAAGAATTTCGCCTACCTGGACGCACCCGCTCGTAAGCACCACTGGCGGAACACCAGTTGGTTCGAGGTGAGTCACCCAAAGGGTTTTCTTACAAATCTTTCGCTTCCCTCTTTTCTATCCGGCTACCTGGCAGAGGTACGCTATCCGCTATAGATAATAATTTCATTCCAACTAACACTAGGATAAGAAACAAAAAGGTGATTTCCCCATAGCTAAATTGAATACCGGTCGTGAATAAGTGCGCAAAAACGTAATTAGTGCCAACCAATTAGTTTATGATTACAAGAAAAATGGCCAACAAAATCCAGAAAAAGATTGACGAGCTTCTAGCTCAACTGGAACTTTAGACAACAAAAATCGCCGGGTTGGAGGCAATCACTGCTTCAACTAGCGGAAATAATGGCCAATCGCCCCCTACTAGCTCATTAGGGATGATTATGGCAACAAAATTTGATGGATCCCGAGTACCGGACGCGATCAAGATGATCCCCTCCTACAACGGCGATCCTAAAACCCTTTCATCCTGGCTCAATTCAGTAGATAGCAAACTCGAATTTGCTAAAAAACTGTGTCCCACGCCAGAAGAGCAGAATAAAGCTTTACCCTTATGGTACAGCATTATTCGAGATAAAGTCGTCCAGGAAATTTGAACGATGCACGTCAAAGTGCTACCGAACAATTTAACGCGGCTCAACGAAAAAAGGAAAGGAACAATAAAACAGTAGTAGCACCACAAAAAACAGCTTTTAGACCATCAATGCCGCAGTATAACACTTGGCAAAATAATAAATACCCAGCTCCACTCCACTTTTCCCAACCATCATCCAAAAGGCAACCCTCTCAGAATCTACAATACCAGAAACCTTCTTTTCAAAACACACAATTCCAAAGGCCATTCTATCCAAATCCCCAGTTTCAAAAACAAACAATTCCATATATTAAATCTGATCCATCAGGACAGCCCAAACAACAAGTACCTTTTCAAAAGTGGGGAGCTCAATTAAACAATTGCGAAACTACGCAATATAAAAATTACGAACAGCGTAATGAGCACTCGCAAGAGCACTGTGCTCCAGAACAAAATTACGAAACAATTGTGATGCCAATCAATACAAATGAATACGAGAACACTCCAGAAAACATAGAACCAGATATGACGGAAGAATTAAATTTTCATTCAGCCTTCGACCACCAGACAGGAAACTAGTAAACAATTTTCTTCCGTTTCTTGAGATAAGTCTTAAGAATCGGAAACCGCTCCGATTACTGATTGATACGGGAGCAAATCAAAACTATATCACCCTAAATATAGTCCCAAAACCAGCAATAGATCGAGGCCCTAGACATAAAATTAAAAATATCAACGGAACTCATGACGTCGAGGAATTTACGCTTTTCAATCCATTTGCAAAATTTTCAGAGGATATTCCGTCTCAAAAATGTTTTCTATTCAAATTTCATAACTATTTCGATGGATTGATCGGTTTTGAAACCCATCGGTCATGAAATGCAATTATTGATACCGCGTCAAATTCATTACAGATAGGAAGCTTTACTATACCCTTACACAAAAAATTTCCTGACACAATCACACTTAACGCTAATGAAACACAAGTAGTTACCATTCCTACCTCTAAACCAAACGGCGATTTCTTGATTGAACATGAAGTAGCAATAGCCCCTATGATTGGTATACTAGCTGGATTATACCACTATCATGATCAGAAGGCTTATGTCATGATACACAACTACGATTCAGACAATAAACAAATAAATATTTGTGACCTAATAGAAGTTGAAATTAATAACTTCGAAACGCAGTCATCCTTCTATCCGCTCGTGCCCCAAAACGAGCACAAGAACCTTTTTAACAAATTACCAACACTATCAATAAAATCGCGGAGAATTCTTTCACAAACAAACTTATATTGGACGAAATTGAAACGATAACAACAATATTAAACATCGATAACATCAACCATCTTCTTGACAGTACCAGGATGCAGTAACTTTATCAAAAAGCTCGCTTGTTAGCAACAAAATACTATCTCTGAGAGGAATAAACGCTATAAGAACACTGTTGCAAGATCAAGGCGTCGCAGTAAATTTTCCGGATGAGGCTCTACAATTTGTAATCCCGAAATTGGCGCTGAGAGACGATATACTTTTATATATACTTAATGTTCCCCAGCTGGAAAATAGAACATCAGACATCATTAGAATTTACCCATTGGTAACCAACAACCGTATCTTACACCAGAATCCAATCTACATAATTAAAAGGAACAACAATCTTTACACAACAACTAAACCCGAAGATTTTGTCCAGAAATCATCATTCCTGAACGAGTTACGCGATGAATGCGTAGCTTCGTTGATTCACGGAAGACAGGCTACATGTAGCTATGTAATGCAAAACAAGACGACACAGAAACTTATCACGGAAAATTCGATCCTGATTTCTAACGCAAAAAACCAAATCCTACAAACGACATGTGGACCAGATAATAGAACCCTGAATGGAAACTTCCTCATTTCATTTGGAAACTGCACAATATTGTTTAACAATCAACGTTTCAAGAATGCCGAGATAATAAGCGAAGCAAACGTCATCCAAAGAGCGTTTCACAATCTCAAAATCAACTGGAAACACCATAAAAATTACGAATTAGAAAAAACAATGAAACAATGAAACTATCAGCAACAGAAATAAACTGGAGCATGTTTACCTCAAGCAAGTTCACATTAATTTTAAACTATGGAGTCTTTTCGGCGGATTTTCTCCCATGCAAATTGCATGCCTCATTGTAATCAGTTTCATTCTTTACAACAAGTTGTCACCCACAAGAACTTATTCAAAAGCATCAGATATCGAAACCGGACGTTCCTCACTCGAAGGGGGAGTAGTTAACAACGAGACCAACCTTAACCCCCGAAGTGTCAACCCTGGGATGAACACGACTCCAAATTTATCTGAAGATAAGCAGTGCCCGCTCGAACAACTCAGAGCCCTACAACAGATACAACAACAACAAGCAGTTGCTCTCGAACTTTTAGAAAATAAGGAAACGAACCTAAATAAACAATGACAATGTTTGCCACACCGTAGTTAGACAGTAAAGATAAGCAACGAACAATAAGGACCGAAATAGCAATGAACGATTTAGATCATTAGCAGTATCTCACATTCAGGAAAACACAACACAATGCCGATAATAGCATCAATAAAAAGGATCGAAGGATCGATAGGGAAATATAGAACAAACAGGTAGAAATAGGAAGTTAGGAGTAAAATGTAATGATGAATAAAAATCAGTTGGTATTTTAGCTTCAAGAGAACAACATCTCTTTTATTTAAAATATATCACCTATATATATATATATATATATATATATATATATATATATATATATATATATATTTATATTTGGCATTAATTACACATTTATTGCATCAACGGCAAAAGTGTTTTATATTCAAGGGATAGTAAAAATAAAATTATGTATTGATTTACTCTTGGTTTCGAAAGATTTCACACGAAGACGAAGGAAGGAAGGAAGGTATTGTATTATAGAGACTTTAAACTTTTGCAGTTCATTCGTCTCTAGCCTTGAGAAATGCCCTTTGAAAACTCTACTCTATTCTACTCCAGCGCTACCACCTCCGCCCTCTTGCCTTGAGAAAGGCACTCGATCCCTCGCCGTCCAGCCCGTCCAGCAACGATGTTGTCCAGTCGGTGTCCACACAAAGAATGACGAAGACGAATTATAAAATATATTTTTTATATAAAAACATCTCATTAAAATACATTGTTAAGTTAATACACAGAACAAAAAAAACAAAAAAAAACAATTTTTATTTTTCGTAATCTTGCATGTATCATGAAGAATAATTCCGACCAGTACGACACCCATACCCAAATTTAATACGACTGCAAAAGGTTAAAATAGGATCTATAGTGAAAAACGTACTTTTTCGTTGATTTCATGCCATCCTCAAAAGATTCGAGATAAAAATTTGAAAAAAACGGAATGTACATCTAACTACGGTATATCGAGAAAAATCATCAAAAAATGAAGTACTTAAAAAATATTGAAATTTTGAAAAAAAAATGGGATTCAGAGTTTCAGTACTACTCTAATTCATATTTGAATGTGTTCCTACGGCTTTTCTAGATATATGTGGTTTTTATATTTCCAAAGGGGCATGGCTGGTTAAACCTTTCGTTACGAGCGTCGTCTATAGATGACATCCGCGCGACGTCCTGTGTGTACGAGTGTCGTCTATAGACGACATCCCCGCTAAGAGTTGTGTGTAGGAGCGTCGTCTTTAGACGACATGAAATTCATACTGCTCTTCGATCACACGAGCGCGATGTGCATAATTTTCGGCGCAGTGCTCCGTACAGGGGTAACACTTTAACGGAGCACACTGCCGTAATGAAAGGGTTAAGGGAGTAGAAAGTGCCCCCAAACCAAACCACCAATATTGTATAGGGTACTAAATATGAAATTTTGACAGTAGTACCATATATTTGAGTTCTTATATAGGATAGATCCTATATAGATCCATTTTGATCTATTTAGATCCATAGATGGTGAAAAATGCATCTTTTCGTTTTCTTCACGCCGCTCTCAATAGCTTTGAGATCAAAATATGGAAAAAAACTAAAACTACATCTAAGGTGTATCGATCAATATTTTAATTATTTAATTATCAAAATTTCAATATTTGTTTTAGTATTTTTTTGATAACATTTTTTTTGGTAATTTTTCTTGATAAATCGTAGCACATTCAACATTTTTAAAATTTTTATCTCGAATCTTTTGAGGATGGCGTGAAATTAACGAAAAAATACGTTTTTCACTATAGATCCTAATAAAACAACATAGAGGTCAAATGTTATATTCAACACTCTGACGTCCGCATGTTCGTAAACAAATATGCACTAGGCGCCGGCAGCGCTAACTCGAATTACTTGGCTTGTCGCCGCCCGTTCTTGACATTATCAGGAAATTAGTTAGTTTTCATAAGTTCTCGACACTGTTCCCCTAATTTCATGAAATTTCGAAAATATACACACGTAAATATTACAAACCTGTCCATATTCCCCCCACTATATGTCCTTGCGGATAATCATCGAAAAAATATTCTACTCTTCGGTCTGTTTAAATTTTAGTAAAAACATTGAAAACATTCGGTTGATTATTACGAAAAACAGTATATTGAAATGCAAGAAACTGCATTTATGTTTGGTAAAACACGAGTTTCGAAAGATATAATGAAAGTTCTTCTTAATATGTCCGTTTTCCCCCACATCCTCTATTTTAAACCCTTTCGTTGCGAGCGTCGTCTATAGACAACGCGCGACATCCTGTGTGTACGAGTGTCGTCTATAGACGACATCCGAGCGACGAGCTGTGTGTACGAGCGTCGTCTTTAGACGACATGAAATTCATACTGCTCTTCGATCACATCAGCACATGGGCAAAACGTTCACTTTGATGAACGGTTCAGTCACTAATTGTTCATCTAAGTGAATCCGTTCTTTCGCTCTTTCGTTCAGCGGTATTAATCCTTTCCCGCACAACATCGAGTCTCGCTCGTGGTGTACTTGCATAACATAGGGGGCTAGAACGCTCAGCAGAGTAGTGAAATCACTTGATGAGTGACTAACAACAAGAATGTTAGCTGGAATCCAACATCGATAGCTATTCATTGATTAGATTGGATAGAAGTTTTTTTATTCGTATAGGATTTATATTTTTGATATTTAGTGAGGAAAGATAAAGTGCTTCTTCTTTAAAAGTTGCAAACTGTGTGTGCAAATATATTTATCGGCCGGCAATTTCTTTCTTTCTTTGCTTTTAAAGAGGCTTTAAACTTTGCAGTTTATTCGCCTCTAGAGGCCGGCAATAGTATATGTAATAATTTGATGCGCACAACGTATGTGCAATTTTTTTTATTTTCTGTTTGGACAACACACAGGTTCCATGTAAGATCATGTTTCATAATGGTTCATTCAAAGAAAAAAATCCACCATCGCTTTCCAATAACAATCAATAGTACAAACATTTACGATAGCACGCACACGCAATAGACCAAACAATGGATTGAAAGCAACGAAAAAGCTTTTTTCTCAACTTTCCCCCACTAGAAGAGTTTATGTTTACCTAATTCATGAATCGCCCCAGCTTCCCCCAGATTCTTTTAACGCGAAATTGAATACATTACATTATACATAAATTGAATACATTAAATCGAAAATATATAGCTTTACCTTTAACCCTTTCGTTACGAGCGTCGTCTATATGCGACATCCGCGCGACGTCCTGTGTGTACGAGTGTCGTCTATAGACGACATCCGCGTGACGAGCGTCGTCTATAGACGACATGAAATATTGCTCTTCGATCACACCAGCGCGATGTGCATACTTCTCAGCGCAATACTCCGTACAGGGGTAGCACTTCGGCGGAGCACACTGCCGTAAGTTTGCCGTAGTTTGTCCAATTTTTGCGATGCGCAAAGTGGTATGTGGATGTATAACCTTCTGCTTTCAAAAGGGTCACTTTTGTGGTTTTGATCCAGAAAAAAATGTCACCCCAACCAAAACCAAGCCTCATTGCGAAAAACTTTATATGTTTCCTACTACGTTTTTGTACGAATGAGAAAATTTCAATTGCGACCCTAAGTGAATAAGGCCTAGCTCATTTCATACATGTCCTTACCTTTTCAATAATGCTTGAAATTTGGATAAGATTAACACGTATAATGGGAGTCTTCGTAGCCACTTGGTTACGCGTTCGCTTACTAAGCGATCGATCGTGACTTCAAACTCAGGGCCCTCATTGACCATCTTTGTGTTGTTACAGAATAACTAAGTCCACCATCATCATCGATGGAGATCGATCCACGGTGGAACAAAAATCGATTCATCCATACAATTGCCTTAGGGTGACCACTTTCCCCCCACTTCCCCTACATTCAATATTTATTGCTTTATAGTTATTTAACTATTTAATTGCACTTACCTGATTTTGACACAATAACGCCAAATTATTAAGCTGTTTTGCCACGTCTGGGTGATTCTTACCAAGGACATTCTCACGAATTTCCAAAGCTCTCTTACATAAAGGCTCCGCGTCTTTATATTTTCCTCGCTTGCCGTACAATACGGCCAGATTATTAAGGGTTGCAGCTACGGCTGGATGGTTTTCTCCTAATGTTTTTTCTCGGATCGCTAACGCATCGTTCAATAAATTTGCAGCTTCTTTATACTTATTCTGAAATGAGAAAAAGTTGTATTTAATGCTTAGGTAAAACGCAAATACAATCGTGAATATAAATGCAATTGAACGGCTGAGGGCCAACTGCAGATCATGAGAAAACTGGTTACAAAAGAACATGTAATATTGCTACCGTAATCATAATTATTTAGTTTTATTCGTGTCTGTTATTGTAACCGTGGAGACGCGTCCAACTAAAACGCATCTCAAATAAAACTCGATACAATAATATTTAACACGTTCCGTGCTACCGCATCGGTGGTGCACGCTAAACTTTATCGACAGATTAGGCGTATCACCGGCAGGGACGAAAAAAATCCCTCACCGCTCAAAACGTCGCTGACCATCCTTCGTTTCGGTCGTTACCGCTCGAAAACCCCGAGCGAACTATAAATATTTTTCAAAAAACTGGAAAATTGCTCCTAATAAAACTGGAAGAAAACTGGTTCCTGAAAAATCGTTTTATTTTAAGAAGTTCGACTTTGAGTTATTCAAAACATTTTTTTTTATCTATTCCAGTGCTTGAGAAATATAATTTACTTCGATACATGTAGTTCATAAAATAGCGAAATAAGCCATTAATTAACCATTCGAGCAGATCAAAATAACGTTTCCCACCACTCGAACATCACTGTGAAACAATATTCGAGGAACTTCTATTGGTTTCAGAGGATTTCTCTCGGTAACCTTCTCAGGTTACCTAAAGATAACTCTCCTCCGTCGCGATTTAATTTCTATAAAGCTTACGTATAATGGAACATAACTCCGGGACGATTGTTTCTAGAGGAGTTCTCTCGGCTTCTCAGGCTTTTGAAATATAACTGTGTCCCTTTGAGATGGAAGTTCAATATAGATGAATAACGGAATATAACGCCGGTCCGATTGATTTTAGAGTTTTTCCGGTTATCTTTTCAGGTTCGCAAAGATAACTCTCCGCCGTCGCGAATGGAGTTCTATAAAGCTATGATTAACGCATCGACGGGACGGTTGATTTTAGAGAAGTTCTCTCGGATACCTTCTCAGGTTTTAACTGTGAGAATGGATTTCGATTGAGAAAGATGCGATAAATAATAGAATATACAGCCAGTCTAATTAATTGTATAGGTTTTCTTTTTTAGGTTACCAAAAATAATTTTTGCCGCATGATGTGACACATGAGATTTTCGGATTTTTATTTCGTTGAAGGGTCGATTGATGTATACGGATGTAAACGGAAGCAAGATTACTTGGGTTTAATATTCATATCAATTAAAGTAAAGGAGCATATTGATTAAAATGAATTGGATGACCTAGAACATATAATAAACTCAATGTCAGCATAGCACGCGGGCTCTATGAACCATTTAGGGTTAGGTTTCTTGTTGTGAACATTGCACCAGTCGTTGTTGAAATGGCAGATCAATTGGTCTGAACTTTAGCATGTTTTGGAGCACTTACAACATATAATATGTATATAAACTCGAAGACAATATAGAACGTTGCTGCTTGGGTAGGCACTACACACTCTGCGCACTAATCGTATTGAATTCGGAAGTGTAAGCAGGAAGAAAAAAAACACTGAGAGTGTGTAAGAAAAGAAAGATCGATCCAAGGCAAATACACCTTCGATCGATCGAACGATTAATGTCAAAAAACGAAATTGGTTAAGGAATAGAAAGGGTGAGGGAGGGATAATATTTATGCATTGTGAATTTATTCCACATAAAATTGGTAAAACTGAAGCACACATATAAAAAAAAACTGGATAAAACTGGACAATATTTGAAAAAACTGGTAGATTTCAAGGTTTAACTGTTTGACTGGATCGAGGAAAAAAAACTGGAAGAATCCAGTTTAAACTGGAATATTGGCAACGCTGAATATGACGGTTACCGGACAGTATGAGTTGCATCTAAATTTGCTCTTGCAGTATGGTTGGAAGATTATCGTGGATAGGAAGCGTATAGCGTTCATTGTCTTTCCTCCCTCGTCGTCACACATATGGGTGCGTGTTTATTTTCTAGGGGGCCGAATCCAGCCGTAAATGCGTGACATTTTCCTCGTTCAAGTTGAATAGGAATTTGATGAAATAGGCATTTAAATATAAATATAGGGTAAATAGAATGGTCATAAAATAAAAATAATAAAAATATAATTTCTATTCATTTATATTTCGGATGATTGACGAGTCTCCTAATGATATGAAAGTTGTATTGGCATTTGATCCGTTGTGGTTATTCGCCAGAGGACAATATTGTTTATCAAATAGTCGAGTAATTACTAATAACATGCACCTAGTTTTGACGTAGGACTACGTCTAACCGGAAGATATAGAGGGGGTGAAATGGAAATCTAGGCACTGAACAAGTAGGAAAAAATGCAAGATTTGGAACGCTTATAACTCCAGCATTTCTCAATAGATCGCAAAGGTTTTTGCATCAATTGATAGGAAATATATCTACGCATCTATCATAACAAATAACATTTCATTTTTCTTGAGATAAATAATTGAATAATTGTGAAATATCAAGCATTGTCCAAATGCACTATGTGCCCATTTTTGATTGGTCCATTTTGTGCTCCTCAAATCGTACCGACCAAAACGGGCAACCAGAGCAGCAGCGAAATAGAATGAAGCACGATTGGAAAGGAAAAAGAAAAAAATGAACTAAACATTGGTCGCAGTCTCACACATGCGTAATTCTCGAGCCAGCCAGTCAGCTTAAAAATCCCCGCTCCGCTGCCGTAACAATCATTCTCATTCAAACCGTACACCACATCGGTTCGCATCACAACACATCAACAAACCAACCCAAGCAGCTGGCGTTATATAGTTTCGCCGGCCAAGTGTTCGAGTTAGCTGGCAAAGCTGCTCGCGACGATAAGAAAACCCACATTCGGAACAGAACACATTCGGTTCGGTGGACATCAGACAACAGGCAATTGCAGCGAGTGGCAAACGCAATCGCAAACGGCATCAGGTAGCAGAAGAAAAAAGTTTGTTATTTATACAAACTGCTTTGGTGGCAAATCCAGAACAAGGCGGCATCGAGGGCGTTCGAAATGGTTTTTTTTCAAAACCACGAGTACTAAGTTTTCTAAATTGGAACCATTCCATAAAACAAGGCGCTTTTCAGGGCCATTAAACCTTCCAAAAAAGAGTTTAGGAAATAAAGTTCAATGCTTTCTAAAACATTATCCAAAATAATAATAAAACACAAATTGATGTTTTCATAATTTGTTTGCCATCTGATGAGTATGTGAATTTGGCAGTTGTTCTGAGCTTATTGATAGTTGGGGACTTTCCTGATTATTCAATTTTCACCAATTCTTAAATTGTTTCCAGATTGAAAGTACAGTAATCTACAATTAGTTCGACATTTAGCTAATTGGACGGACATGTAATGCGACTTATTTAGTTGGACATTTTTGTAAACATAGAGATCCAAATTATGACCCCACATTGAAAGTCGACACTGTACCACTGTCATCGCAAATGTTCAATTACAGGTTAAAATTACCTCCAATCCGATACTGAGTGGTGGTAATGCGACGTGCCATTGAATGTAATTTACTGTAAAATATGTCACAAGCTGGATGGGAAGAAATTTTCCAACTGTGAAAGCTGTGGCGAGTGGCAAATGCAATCGCTAAACAGAAAGGTTTAGCCGAACAAGATGGGGATATCGAGTGATAACAAAACAATAAACTCTTTAGATTGAAGATAATTTTGTGATCCTGAAAAGGACCCTTTTTAGCCTACATGTGAATCCAACGAGTGAACAAATCGTAATGAATGTATTTTTTTGCCATCGCTCCCTTCTAACGCTCATTCGTTCGTCTCGTTGGACTCGCCCCTCTGGCTGAGTCTGCCGATTTGTCTCTATCCTGTGAGTGTGTACCGCTAGAGTATAAAACACGCGGACCCCAAAAAAATATCTTATTTTCTTTCAAACCGTAAACCCGTGTGGTTGTACGGCATCGGCATCGTGGACGTAACAAAGGAGGACAAGTTAAGGGAAAGGCAAAGTCTCACTCGAACCGTGCAGGTCTCCAGTTCCCTGTTGGTCAGATTCACTGATTGCTCCGCAAGGGTAACTAGGCCGAACGGATTGGTTCCGGAGCACCAGTATACCTAACAGCGATTATAGAGTTTCGGCCGTCGGAGTGCTCGAGTTGGCTTGCAAAGCTGCTCACGACAATCAGAAAACCCGCATCAAGAACAGAGCAGCTTCGATTCGGCGCTCATCAAGGCAACAATTAGTTTCAGTGAGTGGCAAAGTGTTTCTCCGGCACGTCGCATTAAATGTAATTTACTGAACAACATGTCACAAGCTGGATGGGAAGAAATTTTCCAACTGTGAAAGCTGTGGCGAGTGGCAAACGCAATAGCTAAACAGGAAGGTTTAACCGACCAAGATGGGAATATCGAGTGATATCAAAAACACAACACCAAAGGTTCTTTTCAGAACCATCAACATATTCATAAAGAGTAAACAGTAAACTAATCCATTTTTCAGGTAGATAGGTAGGTATTCACGTAGAAGAAGAAAATAAAACAATATATTTAAAATATATATTTAACAAAAGCTGTCCCCTTTGTATAGTCCTACGTCACTCCGGTTATGTCTCCGACATTACCCACCCGTCTTTTTGTACTAGTGTAATATGTGTTTTATTGTTAAATATATGCTTTTATTAACATTGAGAGTTGGATTGAAATTGTGGTGGATGTGCTTTCTATACCGCTCGTATGGGGAGACTGCATTCATGTGGAGGAAAATTATCGGGACATGTAACGATGATTCTAACAAGATTGCTGGTGTGAATATTCTCCCGTCGGATCCAGTGGGCAACTTAAAGGGTGTGTCACATCAAATTGCATCACGGAAAAAACGCTGTAGAAATTTAATTTTTAGGAATTATATCTTCAGCTTTCGCTTATAATCAGATAAGAGTGTATAGATCACGTTAGCCATGCTACACTGTCAATTTTTCGTAAATTTGGAAAAATGTCGTCGAACGAAAAAGAGCGTCGTGAATTAATCCTGCGCACTCATTTCGAGAATCCGGAGTTGTCACATCGGGACATCGGTAAGATGCTGGGAATCGTGCAATCCACGGTCAGCAGAGTACTAAAACGATACTTCGAGAACCTAACCATCGACCGGAAGGTGAAGAACGGCAAAATGGATGCTCCGTCAGTGAAAAAGATCACAAGCGCGTAATTAAGCAGTTTAGACGTGATCCGAGAAGTTCGGTCCGGGATGTCGCCAATAAGCTGAATTTATCAAGTTCATTCGTCCAGCGGACCAAGCAGCGGGAGGGCCTGCGTACATACAAGGTTCAGAAGGCTCCTAACCGCGACGAAAGGAAAAAGATGGTGGGGAAGACGCGAGCCCGGAAGCTGTATACCGAAATGCTGACGAAGCCGCATTGCCTGGTAATGGACGACGAAACCTACGTCAAAGCGGACTTTCGTCAGCTGCCGGGCCTGTTGTTCTTCTCCGCAGAGGACAAATTCAGCGTTCCGGAAGAGATTCGCAAGCAGAAACTATCCAAGTTTGCCAAAAAGTACATGGTGTGGCAAGCGATCTGCTCTTGCGGAAAGCGGAGCGCCCCCTTCGTGATGACCGGCACGGTAAACGGGCAGGTTTATCTTAAGGAGTGCCTACAGAAGCGCTTACTACCACTATTGAAGCAGCACGAGGGCCCGACCATCTTCTGGCCGGATCTCGCTTCGTGCCACTATTCAAAGGACGTGTTGGAGTGGTACGAAGCCAACGGGGTCACCTTCGTGCCAAAGGAAATGAACCCGCCCAACGCGCCGGAGCTTCGCCCAATAGAGAAATATTGGGCGATTATGAAGCAGGCCCTCCGGAAGAACCCAAAAGTTGTCAAATCGGAGGCGGACTTCAAGAGAAAATGAATTTCTGTTAAAAAAAACTCATGGACGGGGTAAAGAGGAAGGTGCGAGCATACTGGCTTGGGCTCGAAGTATGAATAAAAAGAAATTGACAAAAGTTGTTTAATAGTTGTTATTTTACTGTCTAAAATTTTCAAAAGGATCGGTCTACTGGGCGAATTTCTACAGCGTGATGCAATTTGATGTGACACACCCTTTATAGACGAAGTTTTTTTTCTTCAATAGGTATATTGCACTGAAAAGCAACCTCGTAGCCCTTAATGTCATTGTGTTTTCGCAGCGCATTTGTACTTTGAATATTTTGGAAAATGTTCCTTTTTACGGAAAATAGATAATCGGAGAGAAATAATGATTTTGCATTGACATTTCCCCACCGCAAACAATAAAAATAACAGCAACAGTTTTTGTTTGTAAGGGTGGGTTTAGACTAGTGATATATTCATGTGAAGAAATATGATGAGATTTATAGAAATCGCATCAACCGTTTACACTAGCGTGAACTTCTATAATGAATATATTCATATTTTCGGTGAATTTATACCTTATACCGAAAATATTCATAGAACTGCATCCAACTTTAGTAATTTCTCACCAGTGAGAAATTCACAAGCGTTTATATATGCTGAATTTATTCAAGTTATACCTCGAATAAGTGTATCATATTTATTCTCACCCGTTTACACCTATTTTCCTGTGAATGAATCCATATATAGCTATAGATCTCCCTAATGTAAACCCGCCATAAGAAAAAGCTTGCCGGTAATGAGTTAAATAATAGAAAAAAAAGGAAGCTACACCCATAGATGAATGAAGGTTTTTTTTCTTAGATATTTTCATTTTCCTGTGCTTTTTCATCCCGGAATGTAAAATTGATGCAGCGTATATGTATATTTTGGTCGCAGTGTGTTTGTGCTTGCAAGAAAAAGCACAGAATGTAAAATGAAAAATTGTAAAAAAAAATCTTGAACAAACAAACGGTATGTTGCGGTATCAAGCTTATTCTTTTTTTATAGAGGTGAATATTTATTGCTCCCGTGGTCGAGTGGTTAGCGTCACACCTAACACGCTGGGGGTTCGAGTTCGATTCCTGTTCTGGTCGGGTGAATTTTTCGTCAATGAAAATTCCTCCGACTTGCACTGCACTGTGGTCATGCGTATTCTATAGAGCTTGCCACTCATGATGCATTCAAGGCGTGTTATTCGGCATAGAAATCTCAACTAATTACTAATAAAAATTACGCACGTAATACTACGATGAGACGGCGAAGTTCCTCTAGGAGCATTAGTGCCATTCAAGAAGAAGAAGAGGTGAATATAGAGATGAATTTAATTTTTCTAAATAATATTATGGTCACGGTGTATAGAAGACTATAGATTTTATAATTGATTAGAGTGGTTCTCCTGCTCGTCGAAGACATTATCATAAAGTTCAATAACTTTATTGAGCAGATCAGGATTGAGTTTCAGAATCATTATGTTCTCTACAGATTTTTTTTTTTTATCCAAAATATATATTTTTATTAAGGCTCATATGGCGTCAACCTGACGGGGCCGGGAGTTCAATATTTCGACAATGTTTGCCTTATAACTATGTTAGTAATATGTAACCGATTACTCGCGGTTGGCTCGAGGTTAGTATTACAAGTGTTTTCGTAATTGTGATGTTGCTGTCTCCAATGCTCTGTACCTGTGCCCGACACGGGATACTTCCTTTTGGGATGCAGCTGAACATTAATCAGCAACGCCCCCTAGTCTGTACCCCATATCTAGCGTGGTGCGTCTTCTCGACTCGAGGAATCCAGGATAGAATGGTCACTAGCCGGCGCAAACATCAGCTCGTGTAGAGTTGTCATGAGCGGTACAACCTTTGGCTCTTGTTGAATGATCAGTGGACTGCACAACCTTTGGCCCGTGTATCTGTAAAGAGTGTTCTCTACAGATGTTTTTGACAGATTTGTTCTCATGTCCGTTAGAACGTGCTTTAAAGCACTGAAGGACCTTGTCACTGAAACCTGTGTTGATGGGGCAGACAAAATTACCATCGCTAGACGATACACAACAGGATTGGAATATATTTGTGTCTCCCAGAGCTTCAGTATATCGAACGGAGCAGCACTAGTGCACAGTTCTTGTGCCGATCGTCCTGGTAAGGGCTAACGTACACCAAAAGATGAGTCTATCGCCTTCTTATCCACAATGTACTATTTGCTTTAACGGTAAATTGCCCAAAAGAAATCGTTTTGACTGCTTTTCAATTTCAATTAGTAAAATAATGATGACAGTAAATTTTTTTTTTAAATAGTGGCTTTTTGTATAAGTTATTCATAAGCAATTTATGAAAGGGTATTCCTGGAAAACGTTGATTCCCGCAAAAAAATACACTATACAATTTTTCAGAATTTTTCTGTGTCGTAAGGTCGTCAAAGTTTGATCTTTCGAAAACCGTAAAAAACACTCAAGCAGGGAGTACATGAAATCGGAGTTTAGGAAAAAATCGTTTGATACCTAACTAAAAAATATTTCTACCAAATTCTCGCAATTGTCTTTTCAATGGTAATCGAAATTGAATTTTCCTCATCGTAGAAAGATGTGTTTGGATGCAATACAATGTTGACTATGCCATCGTCATTCAGAGCCTCAAACTCCACGTCCCCGTCGTGCACGGTATTGGCTTGGTCCATCTATTTCTGCTGAATCGAAAATATGCGTTCTTTTACAACCGACAACGGGATACAGCGCGGACTCGATTATATACAGTTTTAGATTTCTTTTCACTGTGTTCGTGACAACACGAAGGAGCGCCAACTGGCTGTGGATTGAGGAACTACAAAAGCGAAAAACCCCTCGTTCGTCAGTCATGCGTTTATTTGACTATGCGTTTGTCTCGCGTTTGGCTGACGTTTCATCGTTTCCGCATACGGAACGAATGACGTCACGACGGGTATAAAAGAAGGACATCTTGTTTGCCTCGCTCTCTTTCCTGTTCAACGACGCCTGCCGTCAACTCTTTTTTTACTCAACGACGCCTGCTGTCAACCTCTTTCCGGCCGAAGACACCTCGTGAACAAGTTAACCTCAGTGGGAAAAATAATTTGTGCAACTGATATCGAAGTTATATTGAATTGTTAAGTGTTAAGTTAGACTAAATAAAACGAAGTTAAATTAGTGCGAATACTTACCTGAAATAATTAGAACATTGGACCTGAAAGAAAAGTGAAAAATAGTGGGAAGACTTACCTGCTATAATCTGCTACCCCCTGCAAGGGATTTTTCGAAACGTTTCGCTCGAACGGACAACGGCCCGTCCGCTGCTTTGATGATCTACCGACATCAGGTCCTTCGAACCGGATAAGCGTCGAAACTCCGCTCATCTGGTACCCACGTGCAACGATCTACGATCCGCCATTGTTCAATTCTTCTGGAACGTTCGAGAACATCCACGAGCTCGCTGCGGGTAGCGACCATTGTTCCTGTTATTGACTTATTCATACAAGGCACGTTATTGCCTTACACAAGGTAATTGCATTTCCAATAACATTCAATTTCCCGTGAGAGCTACGCGGTCTTGCGTTTTGCAGATCTGATCCTCACTCTGCCATCATGTCCGCCGAACGCCGCATCAAAGGGCTCAAATCACGCTACAAGAGCCTGAAATCATCACTCATCCAGATCAAAACCTTTGTCGACGAGTATCAGGAGGATAGGGACTCCCTCGAAGTTCCGGTTCGTCTGGAGCACCTTCAGAAGCTGTGGACCGACCTGGATAGCGTCCAAAGTGACCTGGAAATGCTGGACGATGATGCTCTGGACGAACTCTTGAAGGAGCGGATGGCGTTCGAGTCGCTTTTCTACAAAGCAAAGGGGTTTCTTTTGGCCATGAACAAGCAGCCTACTACGTCGATCGCGTCTCTGGCTAGTCATTCTCGCCACCTTCCTGCACAGTCGTCGCACATCCGCCTGCCAGACGTCAGACTGCCTACGTTTAGTGGAAATATTGACACGTGGCTCAATTTCCACGACCTTTTTGTGTCACTGGTTCATTCCTCGGCCGATCTCTCGAGCATACAAAAGTTCTACTACCTGCGCTCTTCACTCGCTGGCGATGCACTGAAACTCGTTCAGACCGTTCCGATCAGCGCCGAGAACTATCCTATTGCATGGGAACTTCTGATAAATCACTATCAGAACACTGCCCGACTCAAGCGCACCTACGTAGATGCTTTATTCGACTTCCCTTCGTTGAAGCGGGAATCTGCGACGGAATTGCACTCGATGGTCGAGAAATTTGAATCGAACGTGAAGATCCTGAAACAGCTCGGTGAACGCACGGAGTATTGGGATATAATCCTGATCCGCATGCTTAGCATTCGACTAGACCCGACCACGAGGAGAGACTGGGAGGAGCATTCGTCTGCGCTGGACAACGTGTCGTTCCAGGAACTGACCACCTTCATCTAGAGGCGAGTGACAGTATTACAAACTATCAATATGAAGGCTCCAGAAATTCCACCTCCTGCTACGCCGAAAAGGCCTACTCAACGGCCAGTAGTCAGTAACAACGCTTCTCAGCAGTCAACCAACAGCGGTCGAAACTGCGCCGTCTGCCTCGATCATCATCCGGTCTACCTTTGCCCTGCCTTTTCGAAGCTGGATCTGGAGGGAAACACGTTCGTCGCCTGCAGCTTTGCAGGAACTGCTTTCGAAAGGGTCATCCGGTGCGGGACTGTCCATCTTCCAGCTCTTGTCGAAGATGCAGAGGACGTCATCACACTCAACTCTGCTCGGGGGAAAACGTAGTCGCTGTGCACTCCAGGGCTACAGAATCCGAACACGCGAGATCGGTCCCCACTCCAGCGGCTGAACATCAAACACCAAAATCTTGTATCAGCGCATCTCTCAACTATAAGCCTAACTGCGCTCCATCTGAGAGTCGTCACAAGAACGTCCTACTCGCTACTGCTATTGTAACCTTGGTCGATGCCAACGGGGCAGCTCATCTCGCTCGGGCTCTTCTGGATTCTGGGAGCGAATGCTGTTTCGTAACGGAGTCGTTCTCGCAGTCGATCAAGGCACCACGTCAAAAGATCTCGCTGCCAATCTCGGGGATTGGGCAGTCATCAACCTACGCGCGCTACAAAATCGTGTCCACCATACGTTCCAGAACGAGTGAATACTCCGCCACCGTGGAATTAGTGGTACTTCCGAAGGTCACAATCGATCTCCCATCGTCATCCATAGATCCCTCTGCATGGAAGATCCCTCCTGGAATTCAGTTGGCCGATCCGACTTTCTACCGCTCTCATCCGATCGACTTGATTCTGGGCGCGGAAATCTTTTTTAACCTCTTCACGGTGGATGGTCGAATCCAACTCGGAGACTCGTCGCCATTCCTCGTCAACTCCGTACTTGGTTGGGTGTTGTCCGGGAAAATCTCGAACGGAACCCCAACCACTCCGATCGTCGCCAACGTAGCCAACGTCACAACGGTCACTGAACTACAGCATCAGATGGAGCGATTTTGGAACATCGAGGAAGGCAACCCCTCATCGTGCTATTCGGTGGAAGAAACAGCATGCGAGAACCACTTTCGCCAAACTGTAGCTCGCAACCTGGACGGCAGGTACATCGTTCGCCTACCACTACAAAGCAACGTACTCGAGCAGCTTGGTGATAATCGTTCCAACGCTATTCGTCGGTTTCGGATGCTCGAGAGTCGTCTGAATCGCCAACCCAATATCGCTGATCAATACACTGACTTCATGAACGAGTACCAGTCACTTGGACACATGCGACGCGTCACGGACTACCAGACACCGCCTGAAAACTGCTATCATCTCCCGCACCACGCAGTCATTCGGGAAGAGAGTACGACCACGAAACTTCGGGTCGTATTTGACGCATCGGCTAAGACTTCCAACGGCCCATCTCTGAATGACGCCCTCCTGGTCGGTCCGATCGTGCAGGAGGACCTCCGAAGCATCATCATGCGCTCGAGGCGAAACAAGGTAATGCAAGGTAGCTGAAGACAACCTTGCCCTGAAGCCCACCGTAGAACTCGACGACGGCCAATGCATCAAAACGTTAGGATTGCACTGGGAACCAGCCAACGATTTTTTACTGTACCGTATTCAGATTCTCACCGATTCCACTCCACTCACTAAACGCATCGCTCTGTCGCAAATCGCTCGTTTGTTTGACCCACTCGGCCTGGTGGGTCCAGTGGTAACATTTGCCAAGGTCTTTATGCAGACACTTTGGACGCTTCTGACCGACGAAGGCAAATCGTGGGGCTGGGACGACCAACTGCCGTCGATGTTCGTCTCACGCTGGGGATTGTACCTCTCCGAACTTCCTCGCTTGAATGAGCTTCGAATCGAACGCTACATTTTATGCTCGAACCCAACGCTCACTCAACTCCACTTTTTCTCCGATGCAAGCAAATAAGCGTACGGCGCTTGCTGTTACGTCAAGTCTATCGACTCTACAGGCGCGATCAAAGTGGCGCTACTAACCTCTAAATCAAAAGTAGCTCCACTCAAGCAACAATCCATACCTCGACTAGAGCTCTGCGGAGCTCTTCTCTCCGCCCAACTGTACCAAAAGGTGACGTCATCCCTCCAACTACCCGCCGAAGCTTACTTTTGGGTGGACTCAACAACCGTGCTTTGCTGGCTCCAAAGTACACCGTCAACGTGGACCACGTTGCTCGACGCACAAACAACGTCTCCAACTCGGAAGAGATACAGGAAGTAATAAAAACCACAGCAGTCGCTTCGCGTGTGGTCACCGAACCTAGCTTCATAGATGAAATCGTGGAAAAATTCCCCAGCTACACACGTTTAGTACGAGTTGTGGCCTACTGTCATCGTTTTCTGCTGAATCGCGTTTACAACTACAAGCTGACAATCAACACCAACAACCAAACTTCGGAAATTAATCCCCTCAGTAGGGACGAAATACGAAACGCGGAAGCTACTTTGATCAGACTCGTTCAGCAGCAAGAGTTTCCCGACGAGTGGAAAAGGCTTCAGCAGTCACAACCCGTTAGACCTAAGTCTCGTCTTCGGTGGTTCGCTCCATTCATGTCTCCGGAACGGCTAATCAGGATTGGTGGGCGTCTCGCTCACGCCTCACAGCCTTACGACAGTAAGCATCAGATTTTGCTACCTGGCTCGCATCCTCTCTCGGCTCTTCTGGTTCGCAGTTTACACTTGAAACAACTGCACGCTGCTCCACAACTTCTGCTTACAATTTTACGCCTGCGGTACTGGATCACAGGGGCCAGAAGTCTAGCAAAAGTAGTCGTCCACC
The DNA here is from genome assembly GCF_029784135.1 of Toxorhynchites rutilus septentrionalis. NCBI lineage: Eukaryota > Metazoa > Arthropoda > Insecta > Diptera > Culicidae > Toxorhynchites > Toxorhynchites rutilus. The sequence goes on from NC_073745.1 coordinate 173,404,722, forward strand.
AGTGTATCATCTGTTTCAAAGCCCGCCCGAAGCTTGTGGAACAATTCATGGGCGAACTACCAGCCGCACGAGTAACCGCCAACCGACCTTTCTCCACTACGGGAGTGGACTACTGGGGTCCAATAACGCTTCAACCACCCTACCGTCGAGCAGCCCCAAGCAAAGCGTACATCGCTGTATTTGTGTGCTTTTCCACACGCGCTGTGCACATAGAGCTCGTCACCGACCTCAGCACAGCAAAATTTATTCAGGCTCTACGTCGCTTCGTTTCTCGTCGAGGTCTGTGCGCGGAGATTTACAGCGACAACGGCCGTAACTTCCTCGGAGCGGACAACGAAATACAACGACTTGTGCGAAACCAGCAACATCGTCAAGCAGTCGCCCAAGAGTGTGCCAGCAACGGAATTGTTTGGCATTTCAATCCGCCTAAAGCATCGCATTTCGGTGGCCTGTGGGAGGCCGCTATTCGATCCGCACAAAAACACTTCACTCGCGCTCTGGGAACTCATCGTTTGGCTTTTGACGGGATGCTCACGCTACTCGCGCAAATTGAATGCTGCCTTAACTCTCGTCCCATCGTTCCCATCAGCGACGATCCGTCCGACATGGAACCACTAACACCGGGCTACTTCCTTGTTGGGTCCGCTCTAAAGGCCGTGCCAGATTCGGATGTGTCTGAAATTCCTCTAAACCGCTTGACGCAGTGGCAGCAAACCCAGAAACTACTGCAGAACATCTGGAAAAGGTGGCACTCCGAATATTTGTCGACACTTCAAGCTAGAACAAAGTGGTGCCGTCCTCCAGTCACAATCAGCAAGGGTCAGCTCGTTCTTCTAAAGGATGAAAATTGTCCTCCGATGGTATGGCCAACAGCAAGAATCATCGAAGTACATCCTGGCGCCGACAACATCATCCGTGTGGGTACCGTTCAGACGCCGGAAGGTCGCTACATTCGTCCTGTGTCGAAGATTTGTTTGCTGCCAATTTCACCCACACAAGAGGCAACACCACCGAATAACAACAACACCGAATACTAAAAACAACAACATCCGCTTTACTGTAAAAACCCTCTACCGGGGTCTTATTTTCATGTTGCCGAGTTACTGGTCATCGTCGTCGCTCGCAATCAAAACAACATCGCCTGACGTCTATCGAGTGACAGCCGCTCTCATCATCATCGAAGGAACCATCATCAACAATGTTCGCTTATCGTTTAACTGTCAGAATGGACGATTCTGAAGGGGCCAGTATGTTCGTGACAACACGAAGGAGCGCCAACTGGCTGTGGATTGAGGAACTACAAAAGCGAAAAACCCCTCGTTCGTCAGTCATGCGTTTATTTGACTATGCGTTTGTCTCGCGTTTGGCTGACGTTTCATCGTTTCCGCATACGGAACGAATGACGTCACGACGGGTATAAAAGAAGGACATCTTGTTTGCCTCGCTCTCTTTCCTGTTCAACGACGCCTGCCGTCAACTCTTTTTTTACTCAACGACGCCTGCTGTCAACCTCTTTCCGGCCGAAGACACTTCGTGAACAAGTTAACCTCAGTGGGAAAAATAATTTGTGCAACTGATATCGAAGTTATATTGAATTGTTAAGTGTTAAGTTAGACTAAATAAAACGAAGTTAAATTAGTGCGAATACTTACCTGAAATAATTAGAACATTGGACCTGAAAGAAAAGTGAAAAATAGTGGGAAGACTTACCTGCTATAATCTGCTACCCCCTGCAAGGGATTTTTCGAAACGTTTCGCTCGAACGGACAACGGCCCGTCCGCTGCTTTGATGATCTACCGACACACTGTATATAATCGAATCCTGTATATAATCAATTTTTTTTATTCTTTTTTTTGCATGTATTTTTCGTTTTTTGAATATAAAAGAGGAATTTGATTTTTGATTCATCCCCTTAAAGTCAGAGAACACCTTTCTCACATGAAAAAAAAAAATATCAAAATTCTCCCAGGAAGTGATAGACGATCAAATTTGATGAAAAAAAATCCTTCTACGCATATGTTAGAACAATGACAGAATTATTGAACTTTTTTTTGTTTCGAACTTTGTTGCCTCAAACTGGTTCTACATTACAAAGTACGCTACGGAATACAATTCTGTTGCTTTCATTTGAAAGACGGGAAAATTTAGTACAGGATATAGTAGTAGAACATCTAAATTAGTTATGTTGGAAGTGAAAAACTTAAAAGTTAATAATTTTTAATGTGTTATTATTAATTTCATCGTAAAAATTTATATTGAACTAGATTGTTTCTATCAAATAAATTGGAGCTTTCTAACCGCCCTACAATTTGTTCTTTAACACCCAACTTCTATCTTTCTTAATTTGGCTGCAATATCCATAGAAACAATTCTTGGTGAAAATTCAAGCAAAATCTACAAAAATCACTATTTTTACCCCACTGTACATATAATAGCCACTTAAGTTACATTTTAACGTTGAAAGGTTACGATTCCTCTTGAGTTAAGTCATATTTGAAATATGAAATAAAAGAACCAAACTGTATGTAATCGAATCATATACAATCGAGTCTGAATATAATCGAGTCCGACCTGTATGTGCATGTTCCATGACTTCACAATGAAATCAGCCGGTACCTTGCCTCAAGCCTCGGCTACCCAAAACATAGCACCGTTTATGTTGATTCCCTTAACCATGTCATCGAACTCTCCTTGGCGTTCAAGAAGCTCACGCATCAGCTTTTGCATGTAGTTGGACTCGACCAATTGAATACTATGTTGGTCCATGGGCAATGAATATTTTTTTCGATTTTCGAAACATTACTCCCTCCCTCCCAGGGGGCTCCATACAATTTCTGGTTACGCATTATGCAAATAAATCAGTCCAATGATTCGTATAATATTTGTTATTTGTTATTTTACATTTACCGGAAAAGTTCTTTTTTCATGATTCGATTAAAATTAAAAAAATATACTCCAGATAATCGAAAGTTCCAATGGGAACGTCACTATTAGAGTTATTAGAGTTACCTATACCTTTAACTTATACCGCCAAACGGCTAGAACAGATAACAATCTAATTGGCAAAATACAGCACATTTCGTTTATTTCCCGGATAAAAAAGCCGTCCAGATTCAAAAGCATTACGGTATTACAAATCTTCGGGTATTGAAATTGAAATTCTTTGAAACTTCTCAAATAACGTTTTAAAAGTATCATTCCCTTTTTAACGCAGTATAATTGCGTCATTTCATTGATACTTAGTTGAAATTTCTATGCCGAATAAAGTGCGATTCACATACAACATCCACGTCACGTTCACGTTCCGTCCCGTCACGTTGCGTCAATTATTCTTCCATGCAATTCCTAGCATTCACATACACCAGCAACGGCAAGTCGAAGTTGCCGTTGCAGGTGTATGTGAATGTTTGCATAAGAACTGCTTGGAAGAATAATTGACGCAACGTGACGGGACGGAACGTGAACGTGACGTGGATGTTGTATGTGAATCGCACTTAACACTGACCTTACACTTACAAAATAAATTCCTTTCACGAACAATCCCCCAGCCAAAACGGAAATCGAACCCGAACCCCCGGCATGATAATGAGTGCCGGAAACTTATTTACTATACTCTTAATAATTTGACAATACTAAGAGTAAGTCACCCCATATCACACAATAAGTCCAGGATTTAACACGACGTAAAACAACAACAAGCATCATTCAGCAGCTTGTCTTATTCAATTAACCATCTCGTCTCCTGAAATCGAAAATAGCTCGCATCCAGAACATATCAAGGCCAAATAGAAACTATATTATAAAACGTCGAACGATTTCATGATACGAATAAAACCAATTAATCTTTCTAATGCTGTTTAAAAAAATAAATAATGAGAAATAAGTTTTCCCACAGCCCTATATCAACTCAGTAGTGCATTAAAATTTCCCGTCCAAGGCGGACGGCATTTATTTGCGTTCGCCTTGCATTAGAGATGGGCAAACCGTTCACGAACGATGCGAAAGAACTAGTTCACCGAGAAGAGTGAACGAACGGTCGTTCTTTTTCAATGAACGGTAGGTCTCCCCACGAACTGATTGCGAGTGATTCCGAAAGAACGGTTTGCTAGTGAACTGTTGGAGAGCGAACTGTTTGCGAGTGAACTGTATGGGAATGAACTGATTGAGAGTGAACTGTTTGAGAACGAACAAGTGCAGCTGAACTGATTTGCGCTGGACGGAATGGATAAACGCTTCTAAGAAACATGAAGCGATATTGTCATTTATGAGCAAAATGCGTGTAACGCAGGGTTTACTTATTATCAGGTATACTCAGGTATACGAAGAAAAAAATTCAACTTCATGTATTCTTTCAATTCCGCGTAACATGCATATACTTCCTAATTATCAAAAAAAACCTGGGGGAAGCTGGGGCGATTCTTGAATTGGGTAAACATAGAATCTAATAGTGAGGGCAAGTTGAGAAAAAAGTTTTTTCGTTGCTTTCAATCCATTGTTTGGCCTATTGCGTGTACGTGTTATCGTGATTGTTTGTATGATTGATTGTTAGTAAAAATCGCCGCTCAATTTTTTCTCTGAATTCTCTGAACATGGAACCTGTGTGTTGTCCAAACAGAAAATATGAAAAATTGCGCATACTTTGTGCGCATCAAATTATTACATATACTTTTGTCGGCCGATTAATATAATTTCACATACAGTTTGCTACTTTTAAAGAAGAAGCAGCTTATCTTTCCCTACTAAATTTCAAAAATATTAATCCCATACGTACACTATCCAATCCAACGATAACAATTAGTAGCTGTCTATTGGTGGTGGGTTCCAGCTAACATTTTGTTGTTTTTAATACCGCTGAACGAAAGAGCGAAAGAACGGTTCAAAAGAACTGATTCACTTAGATGAACGGTTAGTGAGTGAACCGTTCATCAAAGTGAACTGTTTTGCCCATCTCTACCTTGCATGCATCTACCATAGAGATGGGCAAACCGTTCACGAACGGTACGAACGAACTAGTTCGCCGAAAAGAGTGAACGAACTGTCGTTCTTTTTCAAAGAACGGTAGTTCTCCCCACGAACTGATTGCGAGCGAACGGTTTGTGAACGAACTGATTCCGAAAGAACGGTTTGCGAGTGAACTGTTTGAGAGTGAACTGCTTGTGAACAAACTGTTTGCGAGTGAACTGTATGGGAAAGAACTGATTGAGAGTGAACTGTTTGGGAACGAACTGTTTGAGAACGAAGTGTTTGCGGGCGAACTGTTTGCGAACGAGCTAGTGCAGCTGAACTGATTTGCGCTGGACGGAATGAACAAATATAACGAGAACGCTTGTAAGGAAAATAAAACGATATTGTCATGATGAGCAAAATGCATCTAACGCAGGGTTTATTTTGTTAATGTATACTCAATTTTGTGTTAAAAATTAAATTAAATTTTCGTAGTTTTAAAAGCAAAAATATATATTTTCAATTACATGTATTCTTTCAATTCCGCCTAACATTCATATATTTCGTGATTATCAGAAAAAAATCTGGGGCGATTCATGGATTAGGTAAACATAAAATTTTATAGTGAGGGCATGTTGAGAAAAAAGTTTTTTCGTGGCTTTCAATTCATTGATTGGCCTATTGCGTGTACGTGTTATTGTGATTGTTTGTATGATTGATTGTTAGTGAAAATCGCTGTTGATTTTTTTCCCTGAATGAACATTATGAAATATGTAATCTTACATGGAACCAGTGTGTTGTCCAAAAAGAGAATATGAAAAATTGCACATATTTTGTGCGGATCAAATTATTACATAAATACCATACGTACACTATCCAATCCAACGATATCAATTAATAGCTGTCTATTGATGTTGGGTTCCAGCCAACATTCTATGTTGTTCTTAATACCGCTGAACGAAAGAACGGTTCAAAAGAACTGATTCACGTAGATGAACGGTTAGTGAGTGAACCGTTCATCAAAGTGAACTGTTTTGCCCATCTCTAATCTACCATCCTGCACTGGCTGCTCAATGCGAACTAATCGTTTGCCTCTCTGTGAACTATCCGAAGTAACTCGGTCCAAATTCACGATCGCAAATAATCATGCCCCTCGTTTTGCCGTGCGAGTCAAACTTTTATTGCCTCGGAGGGGGATGCGAGCGAGTCGGAATAGGAGGGGGATGCGAGACGGAATAGATCACGCTATGCATCAGAGCGAGTGAGGAAGGTAAAGTATGGAAGCAATGCATCCTACTCACTCACTTAGCATTCGCTGAGTGCGATGTGGGGCGATCGACAGTCACACATGAAGGAACAAAATAGCGCAGCGCGGGTAAACGATAGTAGACGACTGCTACTCGTCTGCTATCGTTTACCCGCGCTGAGTGGAAATCGATGCGAGTGTTCCGATGCCTGATCACCGGTGGTATACGCAGATATATATTAATTTGATATGCTAACATATAAGGTAAATGATGTTGGTTTGTCCGATTTTGCATGTTTTCACGCAACTATTAAATGCAAATTGATCTTTCTTCGTGAAAATCATATGTAATCAGGTTTGGGTTTGTTGAAAATCCCCTTCAAAGAGAAATCATGTATTATCCACTTTTGATCATGGATTGTCCGGTTTTAGAAATCTTTTTTCTAGTAGATATTTTATTTTTTATTGAGTTTGCTATTTCTCACTTTCATTAAGTTTCGACCATATACATGCGTAAATATTACAAAACTGTCCATATTTCTCCCACTTAATCTTCGAAAAATGTTCTACTTTCCGGTCTGTTTTAATTTTAGTAAAAACATTGAAAAACATTCGGCCGAATAATTCGAAAAACAGTATATTGAAATGTAAGGAACTGTATTTAAGTTTGGAGAAATATGAGTTTCGAAAGATATAATTGAAGTTCTTCTCAATATGTCCGTATTTCCCCACCTCCCCTATTTATAAAAAATAAAAAAAACTTGTAGGCGTGTGTAGGTTAATGTTACCTAAACAAAATCCCAACAGAATTCAAACGATACTAAAGTGCTGTCGCCGGCCAGGAGACACTAAGCGCACGTAACCACTGTGGTGTCGCCGGCAGTCGGACGCTAGTTTTCGTACGTAACCACTGTGATGTCACCAAAGTGTTAATTAACGCCCGAAAACAACTGCAACAGAAACAACCGATCAGAAATGTGTAAAGTCACAAGCAGTGTTACTACACGTATAGATTAATCTAGAAAGGTACAGAGTTTTTCGTTATTTTTGGTACAGATTTTATACCGTACAGGGTACAGATTTTCGTCAAAAAGTAAAGATTGGAACATTTTTTCCGCGTGTGAAATTTCTTACATTTGAAGCATTAAGATACAAGACGACTTTTACGAGTGATTTTATATAGGCATATGGTAAATGATGTTGGTTTGTCCAGTCGAAAATATGATCTTGAACTATATTTTCAATCTACCACCAAACGTATTCAGACCATTTCAGGATTATGACACAAATATTGTAAACATCATGTTGCACAGCATTTGTATCAGATTTATATATCTAAATCACGTAATTACAGTAATCATTCAATAACTGAACCTGGTTTAACTGGACTGCTTTTTAGCTGGACGAACGTTAACGGGGTCTTGTCCCAGTTAGAAAGTAGAAGTTCGTAAACAATTGTCGCCATTTTCAATTTGAAGATTCGCAGTTTTAGTTTGTTTAGTTTTAGATGTTATAAAAATTAACATTTTTTTTGGGAGGAGGCGATCTGGCGTAGTGGTAACATCCATACCTCTCTCGCAGAGATCACGAGTTCAATTCTCGCTCCCGGCATTCTTCCATAAAATGGAAGTAAAAGTGACGAACCAGCCGAAATGTGTTGAAAATCACTATAATAGAGCAAAAAAAATTAACCACCGTTCAAAAAGGACACACGGTTCTTTTCTGAGCTGTGGCTCTTTTTGAACCGCGGTTCATTTAAGAGCCGTTCATTTGAGAACCACGGTTCAAAAAAGAACAGCGGTTCATAAAAGAACCGTGTTTCTTTTAAGAGCCGGTTCATTGATAAAGAACCGTGAATCGTACGCTCGTTCTGACGAGCCGTGGCTTGCGATAATGCTGTTGAATGGACCACCCTTCATTTGGGCTTGTTATTCAATCAATAATAATTATTTTCAACAATTGTGTTGAAAATACATACATTTAAGAGCCGTTCATTTGAGAACCACGGTTCAAAAAAGAACAGCGGTTCATAAAAGAACCGTGTTTCTTTTAAGAGCCGGTTCATTGATAAAGAACCGTGAATCGTACGCTCATTCTGACGAGCCGTGGCTTGCGATAATGCGGTTGAATTTGGGCTTGTTATTCAATCAATAATAATTATTTTCAACAATTGTGTTGAAAATACACCTCGCTATACGGCCATCTTACATTAATCCTTTCGTTACGAGCGTCGTTTATAGACGACATCCGCGCGACGAGCTGTGTGTACGAGCGTCGTCTTTAGACGACATGAAATTCATACTGCTCTTCGATCACACCAGCGCGACATGCATACTTTTCGGCCAGTACTCCGTACAGGGGTAGCACTTCGGCGGAGCACACTGCCGTAATGAAAGGGTTAAGGCACGTTTTCGATTTACGACCTAAAATGTTTCGCTATAACGGCCATTTTTTATTACGATATATTTTCATGTTGCCAATCTTGCGTAATTTATTTTCGAAAATTTGAAGAATGGCTCTGTTAATTAAAGATGTCACATTCCAAATATGCCGGCTTATGCCGAGAATGGTTTGAAAAAATAAAAAATAGATTTAATTTGCCTAACTTAAAAATGACCGTGCTCCCGTGGCCGAGTGGTTAGCGTCATAACTAACATGCCGGGTGTTCGGGTTCGATTCCCGTTCTGGTCGGGAGAATTTTTCGTCAAAGAAATTTCCTCCGCACTGCGATCACGCGTATTCTAGAGCTTGCCACTCAGAATGCATTCAAGGCGTGTTATTTGGCATAGAAATCTCAACTAAGTACTAATAAAAATGACGCAAGTAATACTACGTTGAGACGGCGAAGTTCCTCTAGGAACGTTAGTGCCATTGAAGAAGAAGAACTTAAAAATGAAATTTGAAGCAGCAGCGCTGATGAGGCCGCATCAAAGGTGATCATAAACCAGAACAAGTGTTTAACCTAGACGAAACATGGCTTTATTGGAAGCGAATGCCAGATCGCACGTACATTTTAAAAACCGAAAATCTGCGCCTGGTTATCAGGTGTCTAGAAAACTTTGCTTCTTGATGCAAATTATCTCTTTTAATATATTTATCAATTATCCCTCATATGGAGATTCAAGAAGAAAGCTTGGATGACTAAAGCTAATTTTGAGGATTGTACAGAAGTGAAAAAATATTTACGAGACAATAACTTAAGCAACATGGCTTTGCTAATTTTGGATAATGCACCAGGGCATCCTATTAATTCATCCGAACTAGTCTTCAGATTTAAGCCATTTAAAAAAATATGTATGTATACAAACATATATTTCATTTAACATGAAGTTGTTTCTTATTTGATGGTTTTTGGAGTCTGTTATTATTTTATGTACAAAACCGTGTACTTCTTATTGAGGTATTTTTGATTAGAATGAAATAAAAAAGACAAAATGAAAGTTATCACCAGACCCGCGACGCTATAATTTGCTAGCAAATAAACCGCACCGCAAGCAGCGAGCAGAATGCCAAAACACATTTTCTTCTGACTCAGATCAGCACATATATTCTTAGAATTAGAGATGATAGCTTTAGGTTTAAAAATAAAAAAGTCAATCAAAAAATGTAAACCAAATCGAGCAGGATCAAATTTAGTCTTAACTAGAACTCCGAACGAGACGTTTGCTTTTTAAAAAATCCGAAACGCCTCCCGTATTTGTAACTGGCGCCCGGGGTGGCGGCCATTTTGGATTTGCATTTTTCATAAATAACTGTATTCTACTAGTCAAGCCCTTTCATTTGATATTCATATTGATGGGGTTTTGACGAAATTAGTTGTCTGTCATTTTGTAACGTCCGCCATCTTGGATTTCTATTTTACATAAATAACTGTGTCCTACTAGTCAAGTCTTTTCATTAGATACCCATATTTATGGGGTTTCGAGAAAATATGTTATTCGCCAAAATTTACAAACATACAAACAGTTAAATGAAACCGCTTAAATAGCAGCATGGGAAACATATTTCTTCCGCATTACCGCAAGCCACGGCTCGTCAGAATGAGCGTACGATTCACAGTTCTTTATCAATGAACCGGCTCTTAAAAGAAACACGGTTCTTTTATGAACCGCTGTTCTTTTTTGAACCGTGGTTCTCAAATGAACGGCTCCTAAATGAACCACGGTTTATGGTGAAGGTGGAAGCTAGCCATTGTAGTAGTATAGGTAAACCCTCGTGTAAAAATGGGGTAATAGTGTTTGTGAGAGAAGAGCAAAGCACACGTAAATAGATCAATTCACTTATCAGACTGTGTGGCGCTTCATTGACACGAGTCTTTGAATACATTTGAAAAAAAAAAACAAATAACAATTCAATACTAAAGTAAAATGTATGAACGATATGTTCCGATGAACAATTGCAAATATAAATATATATAGAAGGTGCATTTGCATATGATTCTGATTATACGCGAGCGTAACATGAGCAAATTTATAACACATGCGAATTGGGGCACTTTTGGTATTAACAAGTTCTTCCGCATAGTAATTCGATGTTGATAATTCCTTAATATTTTCCTTCGTTGATCGTATTGTTTTCACATATTCACGTTGGAAAGCCTTAAACCTTCTCTTCGTTGGCCGAGGCATTTAGATTGAATTTAATACTTTTCCGTTTACTGTTTTTGAAAGCATAGGCAGCCGTGGCAGTGTTCCAAGCTCTGCAATACAATTTTCTTACCCAATGTTAAAGTTGCTAAAACTTACATTATAGACCCATTAAACGTAAAAATAATAATTGTATTGATATCAACACAATTTTATTCTATTGATTTTCATGACATGGGACGCGAGAGGAGGCGATCTGGCGTAGTGGTAACATCCATGCCTCTCACGCTAAAGGTCACGAGTTCAATTCTCACTCCCGACATTCTTCCAAAAATGGAAGTAGAAGTGACGAACCAGCCAAATGAGTTGAAAGTCACTATAATACAGAAAAAAAAAAAAAAAAAAAAAAAAAACATGGGACGCTATGACTCCGGAATAACATTTTATTGAGTGGTTTTTATAGCTGTTTCGATGATGTTGTTTGGCATCAGTGTCGAAAAAATAACGATGCTTCCACCAATACAAACAAAACCATTGCAGATTGGAAAACGAAAATTTAACTTTCAGAGCACTTGCTCGAGTTTTCCGACGTTCTTCACTATACGGTGCGAAAGCAGATGAAAATTTAATATCTTGTGAGTAATCGATTAGAGTTTGGTTGATATTACTTGATGGGAAGTGTGCGAAAACGATCATTTTCTTCACACTGTTTCGCAAAATTATTGATTTTCGGGCGAGAGGTGAGGGAGGGAGATGAAAGAAATGAGCGCCATTGTGGCAGCCATTTGTGGCTAGCTTCCACCTTCACCTTAAAAAGAGCTACGGCTCAGAAAAGAACCGTGTGTCCTTTTTGAACGGTGGTTAATTTTTTTTCTCTATTATAGTGATTTTCAACACATTTCGGCTGGTTCGTCACTTTTACTTCCATTTTATGGAAGAATGTCGGGAGCGAGAATTGAACTCGTGATCTCTACGAGAGAGGTATGGATGTTACCACTACGCTAGATCGCCTCTTCCCAAAAATAATGTTAATTTTTATAACATCTAAAACTAAACAAACTAAAACTGCGAATCTTCAAATTGAAAATGGCGACAATTGTTTACGAACTTCTACTTTCTAACTGGGACAAGACCCCGTTAACGTTCGTCCAGCTAAAAAGCAGTCCAGTTAAACCAGGTTCAGTTATTGAATGATTACTGTAATTACGTGATTTAGATATATAAATCTGATACAAATGCTGTGCAACATGATGTTTACAATATTTGTGTCATAATCCTGAAATGGTCTGAATACGTTTGGTGGTAGATTGAAAATATAGTTCAAGATCATATTTTCGACTGGACAAACCAACATCATTTACCATATGCCTATATAAAATCACGCCCGAAAACAGCTGTAACAGAAACAACCGATCAGAAAATGTGTAAAGTCACAAGAAGTGTTACTACACGTATAGATTAATCTAGAAAGGTACAGAGTTTTTCGTTATTTTTGGTACAGATTTTATACCGTACAGGGTACAGATTTTCGTCAAAAAGTACAAATTGGAACATTTTTGTCCGCGTGTGAAATTTCTTACATTTGAAGCATTAAGATACAAGATGACTTTTACGTGGGCGGTCCGATAAGTACTGAGCCTACAAAAGCCTTACGAGAATGTACTACACGATAAGTAATCTCTCTTGCGATACTTACTCAATCGGGCGATGAGGCTAAGTACTTATCGAACCGCCCTCGCCTTGGTGCTGCTGATTATAAAAGCATAATAATTGATTAGTTTCATGAAGACGGAATTACTTACAAGGATCGTCTGAAAGCGTCCTTTATGATGGGGTTTCAAATTCCGTAATGCGCTTGATAAAAATCGATCAAATAGTCGTAAAATGTACATGTCATTCGCTGACTTTGTGTGCTAGTTATGCATGTGAGAAAACCCCTGAGTATCTTGAGCATTTATTGATGGGCTTATATACATATAACGTCTATTTCAATAGGGACAAAAGTAGACCGATAGGGACAGCAAACGACGTCATATTTTTTTCCCACTCTCTTGACATTTCTCTTCAGTAAGGTTCACCATTTCATAATGGAAATATATAGGGTAGATAGGAACAATATTACCAGGCAGGGCGGAATGGACCACCCTTCGTTTGGACTTGTTATTCAATCAACAATACTTATTTTCCAACAATTGTGTTGGAAATACAATACACTCATACCTCGCTATACGGCCATGTTACATTAAGGCACTTTTCGATTTACGACTTGAAATGTTTCGTTATAACGGCCATTTTTTTATTACGATATATTTTCATGTTGCCATTCTTGCGTAATTTATTTTCGAAAATTTGAAGAATGGATCTGTTGAAGATGTCACATTCCAAGTAAGCCAATGGTTTGAAAAAATAGATTTAATTTGCCTTACTTAAAAATGAAATTTGAAGCAGCAGTGCTATGAGGCCGCATCAAAAAAATATGCTAACATTTCAAAGAGACTTATTCAAAGAGGTGATCATAAACCTGAACAAGTGTTCAACCTAGACGAAACAGGGCTTTATTGGAAGCGAATGCCTGATCGCACGTACATTTCAAAAACCGAAAAATCTGAGCCTGGTTATCAGGTGTCTAGAGAACGATTAACTTTGCTTCTTGATGCAAATGCCGTGAGTGGTTTTAGGCTAAAACCACTTTTAATATATTTATCTCTGAAGGACTAAATAAAAATCAATTATCCCTCATATGGAGATTCAACAAGAATGCTTGGATGACTAAAGCTAATTTTGAGGATTGTACAGAAGTGAAAAAATATTTGCGAGACAATAACTTAAACATGGCTTTGCTAATTTTGGATAATGCACCAGGGCATCCTATTAATTTATCCGAACTAGTCTTCAGATTTAAGCCATTTAAAAAAATATGTATGTATATAAACATATATTTCATTTAACATGAAGTTGTTTCTTATTTGATGGTTTTTGGAGTCTGTTATTATTTTATGTACAAACCCGTGTACTTCTAATTTAGGTATTTTTTATTTGAATGAAATAAAAAAGACAAAATGCAAGTTATCACCAGACACGCGACGCTATACTTCGCTAGCAAATAAACCGCACCGCAAATACCACGCGAGCAGCGAGCAGATCAAATTTTCGAATGCCAGAACAAATTTCCTACTGACTCAGATTAGCACATATATTCTAGAATTCTATAGAATTAGAGATGATAGCTTTAAGCATAAAAATCAATAAGTCAACAAAAAAATGTAAACCAAATCGAGAAGGATAAAATTTAGTCTTAACTAGAACTCCGAACGAGACGTAACTGGCGCCCGTAATCGGGACCCTTTGTAACCGATAAGTAAGTTACGATACACCTTTAGCTGCCTCCCGGAGGGAGAATTCAACATCCGGACCCAGAGCCATCTTCAATCAAGTTGAGGATTTGCGTTGTTGGAGCGCGACAAGGTGCGCTAAGAAGGAATCCCACAACCCGTAGCAGACAAGGACTATCAGGACCTAGGCGTTTGTCCCGCGGCACGAGACGATTCTAATTCTTCTTTTAATTTTAATAATTTTATTGTGAGTGTAATTAACCCTTGAGAAAGAAATTAGTTTTAAGCTAAAATAAAACTTATCAAACGCGATCACGATCAACACAGTGGCAAGCCCGGACCAACCGTAAGCGAACCACTAGAATATCACAAAGTGTTTGTACTAATTCAAACCGATCAACTAAATAATTATCGCGAGTGATTAAAACATTTAAACTTATTAAACGCGATTACGCCTACTAATAGCACAGTGCTGAGCCCGGACCCACCGTAAGCGAGCCAGTAAAATATCACAAAGTGAGCTTGAGCTTGAGCTTGGGTAGACTGTACAATTCGTAGTTGCTCTCCGTGATTGACCTGAACAAACAAAATTGCACAAAGAAAACACAGAATGACGACTAACAAATCATTCTCGTTGTGCAATTTTCGGTGATTCGAGCTTTAAATGGTCAATAACGACGCCGGCCACGTCCTTACAGTCACCAGGGGAAGAGAAGGAATGTTAGTATGACATTCGCCACCAGAAGGGTCGCCTCTATAACGTGGTTCCCTAGCGAATACACACATACCTCGCTATACGGCCGCTCGTTATACGGCATTTCGACTAACAAAGCTGGAACCGATCCGATAGAATTTGTATGCATTTGTATGAGAATAATTGATTCTCTTCATTCAACTGACATCAATCCACATTTTCATTTCTTCCTGACACTAATGTTGTACCACCGTATGCAATCTTATTGTACGTCCATATAAAGAGGAACGAAAACTTGATTCCTGATACAAAAAAGTAGTTACCCCATCAATGGACGGTTTATTTTCTACCCATTGTGAACTCGAACCAACGAACTTAGACATTTATCAAGTACTAGCTGACCCGGCAAACCTCGTCTCGCCCAAAATTTGTTTTTGTTATGAATACATTCAAACATTCACGTTTTCTTACTAGGCGCAAGTTCATGAGCCCCACCGCAGAATTGTTCATTGATTGATCTTCTAATCGACCGCGTTGAATTCACCTTTCACTAAAAAATTCCTAGTAGTTCTACCAAAACTCATCAATATAATATCATATTATTTTCATACACAATACTCGTTCAAGATTTTTCAACCACTTGCGAATAACATGTTTCTTCGTTACATGGAATAAATGTTTGATACAGAAAATATGATAGAATAACCTTCCCCGGCCCCAAAAACCCCTATATACCAATTTTCACGTCGATCGGTTCAGTAGTTTCCGAGTCCATAAGAATCAGACAGACAGACAGACAGAAATCCATTTTTTTCCATCCATTTTTATATATATAGATGCTTTAAAGGTTCTCGCGTTAGTATTAGTTAGTATTAGGCGTGCAAAATAGCGCACACACAGCACGCTATTTTATACGTGTGAGTAATTTTCGTGTACGATATACAAAAATCTAGATCACCTGTAGCGTTTGTCAAACCACGGTGAACTCAAACATCGATGCATGCATAAAGATACATGGGAAAAAGAGAGAGGAACGAATTAGTTTTGGGGGAAGTCACTTCAAAATGCAATGAGGAAAATTTGACTGGGAAGAATGAATTGATATAGTCGGATCGGTAGAGGGAGATAGCGACTAAACGTCCGACTGACTGTTTAGTCGTTTTAGCGGAGAAAGTGCGTGAAGAAGCCAAAAGCCATTACTAACTGACTACGGGTATAGTCAGTAGGTTAGTCAGCCGACTATCCTCAGTTGACTGAGCCCTGGTTGTTAGTGGGAAGAGGTGAGAATCAGGATTCACTGAGGTAAGTGATATGATTATGTACACGTGAACTCAACAAAACTAAATATTGAAAATCTCATATCTCAACAACCTTTAACATTAATGAGACTACACTACTACTACTATGACTATATGAGAGATTACAGACTACTATGAGAGATTCAACTGTGGGAAACCTGAAAAGGTAACCGAGAACACTCCTCTAAAACTAATCGGACCAGCGATGTATTCCATTATTCAATGCGCGTAGCCTTTTTTCAACCCAGTCGCGGCGGCGGATAGTTATTTTTGGGAAACCTGAGAAGGTAACCAATAGAATTCCTCTACAATGTGTAATATATTGCCATATATTCCGCTGTTCATAGTGCGTACGCTTTATAGAACTCAAATCGTGACGGCGGAGAATTATTTTTGGTGAACCTGAGAAGGTCCGAGAGAACTCATCTAGAAAAAATTGTCCTCCAATATAATGGTAATTTACACACTAAGGTTATTATGCTAATACTAGTTCCATATTGGTTTCAAAAAAAAAGCATGGCTCCCCTCGTCAATCACATTTTCGCATGTATTCGATTCTATATATAGTTGTACTCAAGGCTACGGTGACGGTGGATCCGAGGTCTGACGAAAACATGATTGCACTACTGACGAAAAAGAAAACCTCTGCCCGCCCGAAGCAGACGAGTCTCAACAAAACGTGGGAAAGCAGTACACCCACAATTCCAGGCAACTGCAATCCCCTGACCGTACACGACTCCTATGGCCACACTCTCGCACACAGTCACATTCACCACCACGTCACACCAGTCCAACGCCACAGAACACGAGAGTATGTATGAACATTGAATTCGATTCCAAAACCTCAGTTTCTTGAGCTTTTAAGATTCGACATCCGAAATCAGAATTCTGCCATATGTGGAATCCAGAATTTAAAAAACAACGTACATCTGAAATTCGAAGTAAAAAACTATAAAAAAAAATCCACCCCATCGAAAACAGATTCGCTATTACAGCCAACTTCCCGACACTATATGCAAACGAAGGAGTTCAGTTACCAAATCCTTCTCTTCTTTTTTCCAAATAATACAAGTGCAATTCTTTCGGAGCGACACTGAACTGCAGGCCGCATCGATATAATTGGCTGGCGATCTCATTGTATGATTCACCTCCCGATGATAGTACCTACACATACAAGGCATTGCACTAAGGATACAGGAAATGATACACCTATGCACAGTAAATCTGAAGAATTAAATTTGCGTAACGTGGTTCTACCCTGTATTGGTATGACACGGACAGAATGATAATGTAAGTGCTGCCGATCACACAACATAAAATGAAAATCACTCTCACTGTGCTTTTTGAATAAAAATTAGAGGTGGGCAAAACGGTTCACTTTAATGAACCGTTCAGTGACCAACCGTTCACTTAAGTGAACTTTTGAGCAGTTCACTCACTCTTTTGTACAGTGGCGGGATATGTCGGGATATATTTGTTAGAAATAACTTAGCACAATAGAAAATCAAACTTTGATTTTGAAATTTTAATTTTGTTTGAGTCGTTATTCATTATTTTCAGTATAAACTAGCATTGTGCTGCTTTGCTTACGATGTATTGCAATAAATGCTATAGCAAAACTGTACCCAAACCGCGAACGTCCATCTCAAAATTATCGAGCACAATATGATATAATATAAAACATATTTCATATTAGCGACGCGAATTTTACTGTTTAACAAGACTGTTTAAATCAACTTTCAGCGTTCAACTATATTTTATAAGTGAGGTAGATTGGCAAAACAACTTACTGAAATATTTACCCTGAACTCCAAAGTATGAAATTTGATAAATAATTTAACAATCCAATTTAAAACCATCGTATCCTGAACGCAACATAAAAAAACGCAACAAGCGTTTTTTATGAAGCGACAATACCGACATATTATTTTTGTTGTTTCATGGGGCTATCGTTTGTTTTCATTCGTTAATTTGAGAACTATTTACCTTGCAGCACCATTCATCTATCACTCGTTCGTTTTCTTTCCTCTTACGCACCGCTTACCGTACACAGTTCGTTCTGAACTGCATGCACAGTTCTGCCAGCGGTCAGTTCGTTCTGAACTGTATACACAGTTCAGTTGGCGGTCAGTTCGTTCTGAACTGTATTATCAGTTCATCATTCACCGTACACAGTTCGTTCTGAACTGGGTATACAGTTCATATGAACTGTTGCCCAGCAAAAAAGAACGGCAGTTCGTTCACTCTTTTGGATGAACTCGTTCTTTTGATCAGTTCATGAACGGTTTGCCCATCTCTAATAAAAATACACTCGCGCACACTTTACCACTAAGCTACATTTCTGTATAGCTTCAGAGATCTATTCCACATATCACACGCGACGCAATGAACACTTGAGAACGTGATTTAGACGAATGAAAGCAAAACTATTTACACACAAAACACTTTTTCTTCGCCGAACTATCAATTTTCACTACCATTTTTTCGGTTCTATTATTCAGGTAAAACAAGTGTATTCTACTGGACCTGCTAAAAAAGCGACGAGATTACTAAGGCCATTAAACATGAAACTGTACAAATCAGCCGACACTAGGCGCATAATATTTTTCTTCCAGCGCGTATGAGAGCCAACAATTTCTTTTACTTGCTACTACTACTACTATAACGGCAATCAAATCTTTGTAGACGCACACAAAAAGAAAGCGCGAGAGAGAACACAACAAAAACAGCCATATATGACACCATATCATCAAATGCATCAATGCTTCTGGAAACTTCTGATGCATAGTTGCTCTCCATCACAAATCATAAGAACATGAAAATCTTTGTTTTTTAACAATTACACACTATATATGACTATAATTGAAATGTTGCAATTAAAAGATAACGCGTGGAGAATCAAACACGTTTGGTCACGTTAAACTAAATCAAGCGATCCTGAACGAAAATATATGCGGAGCGACTGAAAACGCGTCCGCACCCAATGACTGCACGATGGAATCCCAGCTAGAGATGGGCAAACCGTTCACGAACGGTGCGAAAGAACTAGTTCACCGAGAAGAGTGAACGAACGGTCGTTCTTTTTCAATGAACGGTAGGTCTCCCCACGAACTGATTGCGAGTGAACGGTTTGTGAACGAACTGATTCCGAAAGAACGGTTTGCGAGTGAACTGTATGGGAAAGAACTGATTGAGAGTGAACTGTTTGAGAACGAACAAGTGCAGCTGAACTGATTTGCGCTGGACGGAATGGATAAATATAACGAAAACGCTTCTAAGAAACATAAAGCGATATTGTCATTTATGAGCAAAATACGTGTAACGCAGGGTTTACTTATTATCAGGTATACTCTATTTCAGGTTAAAAACTAAATTAGATTTTCGTAGTTTTAAAGGGAAAACTATATAGTTTTCCCTTTAAAACTACGAAGAAAAAAATCAATTTCATGTATTCTTTCAATTCCGCGTAACATGCATATACAGTGAAACTTCGATATAACGTACCCTCGTTATAACGTACCTTCGATATAACGTCACTCGATATAACGTACATTTTACCTCGATATAACGTACACATTATCAAAGTCCAAAAAAAAATTTATTTGCATATTTCTTTTCTGAAAGAACAATAAATTATCTGTATTTTGATACTACAGCTTGTGTTGCAACTTTAACCAATCCCGAAATACGTCTGTTTTGTGATTCCGAATTCTAAATGAATCAATCTTCAATCAACAGAACGTAGGGAAACATCATGAGCAAAGTTGGCTTCGTCTTCTAATTGAATTTATTCATGTACCTTACTCAAACAGCAATACAATAAAGTAATATAAGCTACGTTTCAGAGTTCTTTATTGTGCTTCGATATAACGTACAATTCGATACAACGTACAATTTTGAAAGTAAAATGTACGTTATATCGAAGTTACCCTGTACTTCCTAATTATCAAAAAAAAAATCTGGGGGAAGCTGGGGCGATTCATGGATTAGGTAAACATAAAATTTTATAGTGAGGGCATGTTGAAAAAAAAGTTTTTTCGTGGCTTTCAATTCATTCATTGATTGTACGTGTTATTGTGATTGTTTGTATGATTGATTGTTAGTGAAAATCACTGTTGATTTTTTTCCCTGAATGAACAATATGAAATATGTAATCTTACATGGAATCAGTGTGTTGTCCAAAAAGAGAATATGAAAAATTGCACATATTTTTGCGGATCAAATTATTACATAAATACCATACATACACTATCCAATCCAACGATATCAATTAATAGCTGTCTATTGATGTTGGGTTCCAGCCAACATTCTATGTTGTTCTTAATACCGCTGAACGAAAGAACGGTTCAAAAGTACTGATTCACGTAGATGAACGGTTAGTGAGTGAACCGTTCATCAAAGTGAACTGTTTTGCCCATCTCTAATCCCAGCCACTAAAATATCACAAAGTGTTCAACTAACCCAAATTAGAGATGGGCAAACCGTTCACGAACGGTACGAACGAACTAGTTCGCCGAAAAGAGTGAACGAACGGTCGTTCTTTTTCAAAGAACGGTAGTTCTCCCCACGAACTGATTGCGAGCGAACGGTTTGTGAACGAACTGATTCCGAAAGAACGGTTTGCGAGTGAACTGTTTGAGAGTCATCATCTGTGAACTGCTTGTGAACGAACTGGTTCAGAACGAACTGTTTGCGAGTGAACTGTATGGGAAAGAACTGATTGAGAGTGAACTGTTTGGGAACGAACTGTTTGAGAACGAAGTGTTTGCGGGCGAACTGTTTGCGAACGAACTAGTGCAGCTGAACTGATTTGCGCTGGACGGAATGAACAAGTATAACGAGAACGCTTGTAAGGAAAATAAAACTATATTGTCATGATGAGCAAAATGCATCTAACGCAGGATTTATTTTGTTAATGTATACTCAATTTTATGTTAAAAATTATATTAGATTTTCGTAGTTTTAAAAGCAAAACTATATATTTTCAATTACATGTATTCTTTCAATTCCGCCTAACATTCATATATTTCGTGATTATCAGAAAAAAATCTGGGGGAAGCTGGGGCGATTCATGGATTAGGTAAACATAAAATTTTATAGTGAGGGCATGTTGAGAAAAAAGTTTTTTCGTGGCTTTCAATTCATTGATTGGCCTATTGCGTGTACGTGTTATTGTGATTGTTTGTATGATTGATTGTTAGTGAAAATCGCTGTTGATTTTTTTTCCTGAATGATCATTATGAAATATGTAATCTTACATGGAACCAGTATGTTGTCCAAAAAGAGAATATGAAAAATTGCACATATTTTGTGCGGATCAAATTATTACATAAATACCATACGTACACTATCCAATCCAACGATATCAATTAATAGCTGTCTATTGATATTGGGTTCCAGCCAACATTCTATGTTGTTCTTAATACCGCTGAACGAAATAACGGTTCAAAAGAACTGATTCACGTAGATGAACGGTTAGTGAGTGAACCGTTCATCAAAGTGAACTGTTTTGCCCATCTCTAACCCAAATCGAACCAAATAAAAAAAAACCTACGCGAGTGCAAGTTTATAAGCTAACAAAAATGACCGAACCTATTCCAATTATAAGACCAGCGCGTGCTACTACTACTACTATAACGGCAATCAAATCTTTGTAGACGCACACAAAAAGAAAGCGCGAGAGAGAACACACACAAAAACAGCCATATATGACACCATATCATCAAATGCATCAATGCTTCTGGAAACTTCTGTTGCTCTCCATCACAAATCATAACAACATGAAAATCTTTTTTTTAACAATTACACACTATATATGACTATAATTTAAATGTTGCAATTAAAAGATAACGCGTGGAGAATCAAACACGTTTGGTCACGTTAACTAAATCAAGCGATCCTGAACGAAAATAAATGCGGAGCGACTGAAAACGCGTCCGCACCCGATGACTGCACGATGGAATCCCAGCCACTAAAATATCACAAAGTGTTCAACCCAAATCGAACCGAACAAAAAAAAAACCTACGCGAGTGCAAGTGCTAGTTTATAAGCTAACAAAAATGACCGAACCTATTCCAATTATAAGACCAGCGCATCTGGATAGTTCCAATCCTAATCCGGATTCAAATCCTGATCAAATTCCAAATCCTAATCCAATCCAAAACCGACGGTTTGTGATCGACCGAAATATCGGATTCGAGGACCGAGGTAAAATCCCTCAAATAGTGAGAGACCAACCCGAATTTAATGGCAATCCACGAGATTTGAGCCAGTGGATGCTAGACGTAGAAGATGTATTGGAACTTTTTGTGGACCTCAGGGACACATTCCAATACTATCTCCTCATTAAAACAATTAGGAGAAAAAATAAGGGCGAGGCCAGCGACGCTCTTATCACCAGTAATACTCCTACCCAATGGGAGAGTATTAAAGAGGTGTTGAAACTCTTTCACGCTGATAAAAGGGATCTTATGACCCTTGACAATCCGATGAAATCATTAGTGCGTAATAAATCGGAAAGCCTTGAGAGCTATTACAGCAGAGTAAGAGAGCTTGTGACTCTTATCAGTTCCGCCATTTCAATGGATGATGAATGGCGAGGAAATGAAATTATTCTAATGAGATTATATAACCAAATTGCACTTGATACTTTCATAATAGGACTCGGAGACCCACTCTTCAGAGCTTAGCTCAAGCCTACAGCTACTGCGTTGACTATTTAAACCTGGATGCGCGGAAACTGAAAACAATTTTTAGAGAACACAGATTGGGTAGCGAAATGGTTCGATTAAAGAACATTTCCCCGCTTCACTTTATCAAAGTTCCCACTACAAAATGAGACATGAAACTAAACTATTAATCGATTGCGGAGCAAATATAAATATAATTTGGAAGAAAAGTGCACTTAATTCTGGCAAGACAATTTTCAAAACTCCTCAGCAACCTGTCAAAGGAGTTACAAGAAACACGTTATTTCTGAAGTTACCCATCTTGCAGTTTTTTCACCAGTGATCGAAGACACTTACGAATTTGACTTCCATACACTTTTTGATGGAATTATAGGTACAGGAATAATCTTCAACAAGCTTTTCAACCTTATCTCAAACCAAGAAATTCTGCAAGTATTCGGTAGAAACCATACATTAAACATTTCGATTCATTTTTATACACCTGCTCGTACACCCAGAAAAATAAACTCCGTAATGGTTATAGAAAAAGTCAGACTCAATCAACTTACTGAACAAGAAACTTCAAAGCTAGTACCCATCCTGGAAAAATACAAAGAAATTTTTCCTAACTCTAATAGCACCCTTTCATGTGCCACAAGTGTGAAATGTGACATTCACACTACTGATGATTTACCAATTTATCAAAAAACATACTCCTATCCCATGGCATATAAGGATGAAGTGGACAAACAAATGAAAAAACTTATCGAATCAGGAATTATAAGACCTTCTAGATCACCTTGGAATTCCCCAGTTTGGATCGTTCCTAAAATAATGGATGCATCTGGAGAGAAGAAATTTCGACTCGTTATTGATTACAGGAAACTGATTCAGAAAACGATATCTGGCAGGTATCCAATGCCTGAGATTTCAAATATTTTATACCAACTAGGAGGAAACAAATACTTTTCAACACTTGATTTGGCATCAGGATTTCATCAAATAAAAATGAATCCTAAAGATGTAGAAAAAACCGCTTTTTCGGTTAACTATGGAAAATACGAGTTCATTCGTATGCCATTTGGCCTCAAAAACGCTATTTTTCGAGAGCGATGAACGATGTGTTACGCAAGCACATTAGCAAGCGTTGCTACGTCTATATCGATGACGTAGTTGTATTCGGAAAATATCTCGACGAGCATAATGAAAATTTGAAAATTGTTTTACAAACTTTGAAAAATGCAAATTTGAAAGTTCAATTAGATAAATCGGATTTCTCCATACTTCGATTGAATTTCTATTTTATCTACAGAAGCTCCACTTAATGCCTTCCGTAATCGAGCCGTCATTGAAAAAGTCAATGATCATCCAGACACGATAGTTACACACTCTTTTCCAGGAATACCGTACCGCCATAAGAAGAACTAGCCTGACTGACCAAATTTTAGCAACACTACTCAAAGACTTTTTCGACTCAACAAAACTAAACGGTTTACATATCTCAGAAGAGATCTTAGGAAAACTTCAAGAGGTCTATAAACAGTTTTTCAGTCGAGCAGGTATCCTAAAAAGTCGATTCACGCAAAAAATATTAAAAGGCGTTTCAAACCCGGAAGAACAAGAGAAAATCATACGTGAAACTCATCAAAGAGCTCATCGCGTCATCAATGAAAATAAAGAACAAATTTTGCGAGAGTTTTACTTTTCAAAGCTCACGCAAAATATTCAAAACTTCATACGAGTTTGTTACGTTTGCAACATATCCAAGTACGATCGACACCCACTCATAGTAAAAATAAATTCACGCCGTCAGTTTCGTTTCGAGTAACTTTTGCTGGTTCCGCTCTCCCTGACTACGTGGGCAAACTGAGACTGCCTGTGCGACTCTTCGTGCCAAAGCCCATGACTTGCCAAAAATGCAAGTCAGTTGGTCACACTTCAGATTATTGTGCCAACAAGGAGCGCAACATGAGGGGAAATCCTGCAGTGCGACTGAGCATAAATGTCCATATTGCGGGGGATCCCCACACGAGCTCTCAGTTTGTGAAACTTACAAGAGTCGCTGGGAGAAACAGAAGCGCTCTTTGAAGGAACGCTCGAAACGTACTTTTGTGGATATCTTAAAGGGCGCTTCTGCACAGGCCCAACAACAACAACCAATCAGCACACAAAATGTCTTCACCACGTTGCCCGTTGACGAAATGGAAGCGGACACAGCTAACGGGGGCACACCGTTCATTTTCCAAGGGAATACCCGGCGCAAAAATGTGACCACTCCCAAAGTTCAAGGCTCCATGGTTTTGAAGTCTGTTTTAGGGAAACATTCCGATTTGCAGAAACGCAAGCGAGTACAAAAGTACCCGCTGCTTGCATCTAATTTGCTATGCCAATTTCCTCTGACTTTATGATTTTGAAATCTGACCCCCCCCCCCCTCCTCCATACAAAACAAATTTCTGCATTACTCGAGAATTAATCAAGCAAATGAAACCAAATTTGGCATGTGGAGGATTCATGATGCAATAAATGATTCTATGGTGGTTAGATACTCCTCTCTCTTAGGGGGGGCTGCAATACAAATGAAACACAACTTTCTGCATTACTCGAGAATTAATCAAGCAAATGACACCAAATAAGGCATATGGAAGTTTTAGGGTGCAATAAATGTTTTTACGGTGGTTAGACACTCCAACCGCCGTTTTTGTTCTCTTAATGGTCAAGCCTTACTAATTTTTGAATTTTTGAATTTTGACTCAAAATCAATGCCAGAACGAATATCGTTTCGAATGTGATGAATATCAATTTGTTGCTTTTGCGACATATAAACGACATATGTAGAAGGCAATCCATCTTCCTTGCGTTGTTTGTTGACGAATTTCCAGAACGATTTAGGATTTCTTCTAAAATTGTTTTGTAGATTATGTTGATATCGTCTAAAACAACTTTGACTGAGCTTGTGGTAAACGCTGTTTATACGCCGATAAAAGATCTTTGACATTGAAGTTCGTTGTATTGAAAATCTCCTCAGGGCAGCTCTTTTTCGCGATTTAAGGTTGCGAAGCTCCAATGTTTGCCAGGGTTGTCCTTTAGCAATGGTATGAACCTTTTTGGGAACGTGTCGATCAATGACATAGGCCAAAACATTAGAAAACGTTTGCACTGCACTGTTAGCGTCGTCATTATCTAAAATTTCGTCCCAGTTGATTTCATTCAAGACATCAGAGATGCTAGAAAAGTCGGCTTTGTAAAATCTGTAGCTCACAGATACAGTGTCGTCTCTTAAAGATATTTTACTCCTTTCGTACGATATCAGCAGTGGAGGATGATGCCGTACAACCTTGACTAAAGGGGTCGGAGCTAGTACCAAACTAGGAGCTTGGTTTGTAGAACTGACAACAGTCCAGAATGCGAATGTTTTCATTTGGTACACTATTTATCTGTCGAAGAGTGGCAGTACTGTAGCTGTCCAGAAGATCCGAGGCGATTCGGGTAATCTGTGAGTGCGCTGGATCAGCAAATAGAAAACCGTGTGTTGAAGAACGCCATCTGAGACCTGGGAGATTGAAGTTGCCAATAATTATTATTTCATCGACTGCAGCAGCAAAACCACATATAGTTTCGACGGATTTGATGTGATCTCCAATCAAAGAAGAGTCATTGATACGATCAGGAGGAAAGTACACCACACAGAAGAAGAGGTTTTGACCAACGAGTTCAATTTCCACCCAGACTTGTTCTACAGTGCGCCAAGTGATATCCTCGATAATCCGCGCCTTCAGATCTTTTCGAACTGCCAATAAAACGCCGCCCCCAGATGCTTTACGGCTGTTGTACAGAGAACGATCACATCGAAAAACTTCGTAGTGCTGGCCGAGAATCTGAGTTGAGAGGCTTGGTTTCGGTGAACGCAATAATGTCATACGCGCCATCCGATGTTGCCAATAGGTAATCGTTGGCACACGTATTTAGTCCATCCACGTTCTGATAGTAGACGAGAAGATCGTAAGGTTGCGAATTGGTTTCCTGTATTGGAATATCAGTGCGCCGCTCAGTCCGGCGAGTAAGCGATGATCGATCAGGTGGAGATAGTCTGAAATCGATGGGCGGATCAGGAATCGTTGAGGGCAAAACGGAGTCATACTTGCCGGCGGTGTCGAGTTGGGAGACCGTCGCAATATCGCTTTCTTCCGTCGATGGGTCAAAGGCTGAAAGATAGATCCATAACAGGTCTTCCTTCGGCTGGACCGTTTTAACTTTGTCAGTCATCGGTTTTGTCCCGCATGTTTTGGTCGGAGCTGACGGAATCTTAACCGGACTTCCAGTATCGCTGCGTCGTCGCTTGTTCGAGGTTGGCGCTTCAAGCCGTTTTTGTCTTATCTGATATTATTTTGAAACGGATTGCCCTGAGCGTTCGTGTCGACTTTTGCAGAAAGAGCAACGACTGCCTCGCTCAGCTTACTGATATCGTCCTTCAGCGATTTGATGGCTTCGGAATCCTCAACAGTTTTGCTGTTTGCAAGCATGGTGCGGAAATTTCCATTTGAAAATAATCCAGCACAGCTGTCGCACATCCAGAAAACGTTCCCATCGTACAGCCCTAATTGATCCATTAGAGGCAGGTCCACCTTAGCACAAATCATATGGAATAATCTCCCACAAAAGCCTTGGCAGACGATTCGTTCAGAATCAACAACTTTTTTATTGCAGTGAGTTCAAACCATTGTGCGTTCAAATTCCACCTATTGGTTTATTTTTGCACAACGATTATTACTGCGTTGCGATCGGGAACCAGTTTATTCTATTCTGAACAAGCTTGCGTGCGATTTCTTAGCACTACTTCGCAAACAGATGGCGCTGAGAAGCGAGAAACGAGTGAAAAAGGGGGACAATGACGTACTCGCAGTAAATAGAACAACAAAAACACTTCACTTTTTCGTTGCACTAATTCTCAATATTTTCACCAGATAAACTTATTCATTCAGCACAAGCCTTTGCATGAACATAAAAGCGACCGCAGTAGACCAAAAACGTAAATAAAGGCTATTGGCACACAAAAAATAATCAAAACACAGCGAACAGAAAGAGCAATCAACTTTGTCAACAAAACAGTAAACGAAGTATGTACCGAAAATCAATGTACCTTTGGAAATCCGCTTTGCAAATATACATGCAAGTCGGGGGTATTTTTGTTCTCACCGAGCTCTCTAACACGGACTTTAAAATCAATGTGCCTGGGGGAATCCGCTTTGTCAAAACATGCAAGTCGGGGGTATTTTTTTCCACTGAGCTGTGTTTCACTTACATGGACTTCAAAATTGATGTGCCTGGGGGAATCCGCTTTGCAAATACATGCAAGACGGGGGTATTTTTGGTGTTGAGTACTTTTTGTACTCGCTTGTCGTTGTGCAGACCGCAACATGTTTCCCTAAAATGTACTTTTAAACTGAGAAGCCTGTGAAAATCGTCATTTCAGATACTAGAGGTGAATGAACTTTCGCGGTTCGAGAACAACGAAACATGAGATGTACAATAATTTCAGAGGGAAATGTAAAATACAATGATCGTTTGACAAATCTTCCGTTCTCATATTCTGGTAGTCCAAGGCGTCATATCAAACGTAAAAGGACGTTCATCAAATTTAATTGTAACGAAGAACATAATCTATTACGAAAATTTCGATGCATTCTAAAATAATATTCAAAGTGTTGAACAAGTGGATTGCATTGCGTAGTTCTACGTCGAAAATATGCGATCGTGTACTAGATACAACCCCTTACAATTTTTTGCAGGGCTCGAGCCTGCCTTTCTCTTCTTACTCATCACACACTACGCGAAGCGTCCAATTTATGACGCGGAAAGAAAAACACACGATACGAATAACGCGAAGAACGAACAGAAAAAACAAACGACGATATCCAAGATGAATTACCACTGGTGGAGTCCAATCTTAGATCGAAGCATAGCGAAAGCAAAGTAAATTTAATTGCTCAAAAGTCCGATGCCGAATGAAAGTTTGCCTCGGCGAGATCCACTGTTTATACTCTAGGCAAGTATTCCCCTTCGTTCTTCTACTTTTCCTTTGTTCACGGAAACTTGAAATCCTACGATTTCCCCTTCGTTGGTCGTCGATAAGTTGCTCGTTATTGACAGCTCTGTGCGGGAAAGCACACAAATGGAAAGAACTCCACTCTAAAGGGGGGCTCCCATACAAATTAAACACAAATTTCTGCATAATTCGAGAACTAATCAAACAAATTGAGCCATACTTGGCATGTGAAGGGTTTAGGGGGTATGAAACGTTTCTATGGTGGTTCGAAATACCTACCTCCTCTCTAAGCTTTCGCATAACAATTTTGGCAAATGAAGCCAAATTTGGGATGTGAGGGTTTTTGGGCACGAGAAATGTATCTATGATGATATGATACCCCTTCCTCCTGTGGAAAGGAGAGAGGGTCACATGCACATATTTATACCAACATGACATTTGAAAATTTTCGGAATACTCCGAAGGAAAATGAGAAAACTCGAAAAAATTTGAAAACCATTCCGATATTTTCCGTCCGATACCTTCCGTTATGTCCTCAGAATTGGCCTATAGCCTTCACTATCGTTCCGATGTCCCGGTTTTCGGAAGAAAATACGCGTTCCGGTTTCAGAAGAGAAATGGCGTCTCCAGATCGTATGTCTAAAGCTAAGTTTATGGCGTGGTTGGAGGATCGCAATATTGAATTTCCGCTTTCAGCAACGATTTGGCACCTGTGGGCCTTTATGATACAGTGATGATGAGAGAAAGAAATAATGCTGACGAAAATTGCGGGCCTGCTGCTGTGCTGCTTCACCCAGAACAGAATGCACGATGAAAATGATCTACACAAGGGAAAGGAAAATTTATCACCAAACCAACAGCGAAACCTACAACTTCTGAAGCGCGATGTTTCAACTGCTCTGGCGTTGGACATTTTTCTGCTGTTTGTCCGGAGCATAAACGGGAAATTGGACCTTGTTTCCGATGTGGCTAGAATCAACACAAGTTGAAGGACTGCCCCAAACCAGCTCCAGTGCAAGTTGCTTCGGTATGCGATGTTCACCGCGAACCGGTCGTGGTTGATAAAGATACGTTTGAGACGAGAGGAGGAGCTCTATCAACAAAGTAGATGCAATATTCCGAATCAATTCAAAAGTGAAGACGCACCACGCTAGATATGGGGTACAGACTAGGGGGCGTTGCTGATTAATGGCCGTGTCAGACACACGTACAGAGCATTGGAGACATCAACATCCCAATTACGAGAACACTTGTAATACTAACATCGAGCCGACCGCGAGTAATCGGTTACATATTAGTAACATAGATAATAAGAAAAACTGTCAAAATATTGAACTCCCGGCCCTTCAGGCTAACGCCATATGAGCCTTGATGAAAATATAGATTTTGGAAAAAAAAGTGCAACTAAATAAGACATTCACATCTCATTTTGGCTGTCCCAGGTCGTTTTATTCCTACAGAGAAGAGGCAATTCTGATTACAAAGGCGTAGGAGGATTCCCCTTGTGTACATACGGCATCATTCCTATTAGTGTAACATTCCGCAATCGAACCAAAACGATAAAGGTGTACGCTGTACCGGATCATTTCATTTGCCATCCATTATTGTTAGGACGAGACTATCTGAAGAATGACAAACAAATGAAAAGAGCGTATTTTTGGGAAGAAATATAAATAACTTTGAGTAAAGTTGAGATATTGACAAGTTCGGCATCGAAAAATGTTTGTATTGGTAAGCTCTAAAAGTCTTTCGAAGACGGTTTACATGTAAAATTTGAAATATAAAAGTTAGAGCGAAAAAATAGTTTTTTTCATGGTGACCCTAACGTAACTTAGAAAAAGGCGCTATAACGATTGTTTTAAGAGATAGAGATAAACTTGGTTCTACAGAGATGTCTCAAATAACTGGGACTACAACATTGTCGAACTATGTTCACCTCTATCTATAAAGATAAGAAAGTTAGATTTTTTATTTCATCCGAAATTTTGGTCACCCTATTTTTAACAACATAAAAACAAGCGCTCTATCATGAGTAACAATTTTGTCTAAGACAGTTTTTGTCTAGAGAATAACTGTCAAGCTCTAAATGCTAATTTCCACTTAAATGCATCTCCTGGACCATTGTGCATTGTTTTGTTAACGATCTTACTAAATCAAAAGTTGACCTCCATGAAAGGAATAGCTTGAGATCGTGCTCGGATTGCCGTCCCCTCGTTTCTTTGCGTAATTATGATTCATACGATCATCCCGTCCCTGACATTTTTTCCATCAATATGAGTGAAATAATATCAATATGACGAACAACATGAACATCAGCAACGAGTTAAGTCCCGAACATGATTATTAAGACCGCTCCAATATTCCGTCTCAGGAGCATGACTATGAGATGATATTGAAACTGACTTCATATGTTCTCATAAGTTTTGCTCCTCGACGGCTATCATATTCCGACAGAAAGGACGGGAATAGCATTGTGGAAAGCTTGCTTGCAGAAGGCATTGGGCCTGATCACGAACATCACTGCCACGTACGCTTTCACGTCACTTACACTTCACTTAATCTTTTTGTGTCTATCATCATTGTCACGGATAGTTGCGTGTAAAAATGAACTCCGTGAAGTGAAAGTGTTCATTCCCGTTTTTTAAAGACCTGTTGGTTGCATACTGTCGGGTGTTTGAACGTTGTGTCGGTTGCATTATTTCGGATTTACAAATTTACAAATTTACAAAATTAATACAACGTATGAGATAATATTCCATTTAATTAATCGTATATTTTAGAACGACAAGTTTGCGATTATACCTCGATGATTAGTTTGCTGAATCAAATGCTGGCTCAAAGATGAGGAGGAAAACTTGGTTGCTCGGGAATAATGTAGTTGTTGAACATATGGGAATGTAATTCTACGCTAGAGATAAAACATGACTATTATGTTTAATAATCGATATCTCGCATACTCTTGTCTTAGCTCGGTCTTACTCGTTTTAATAGTGAGAAATATTTAGAATATTTTTTTCGAACCGTTTCTACAATTTTGATGAATAATATCTCCTATATCTCAGAACAAACCCGAATTTATCCACCTCACGATCGGTATAATCTGGGCTACTCCCATATGGGATTCTGAAGTTTAATCATTTTATCCTTCCCATTCTCGTGTAATTTGATATACGGGACATGAGGTTTTATTTAATTATTTAAACAGAAACTGGTCAGCAGCGTCGGTCAGAAGCATAATCCTCATAGAAAACATCTGATGGGTTTCAAGGAATTTGACAAAAGCTGAAAGTGATCCAGATTTTCTAGAGAAGAATTTATAAACTGTATCTTGTGAATGCACAATCGAATATCCCCGTCCGGTATATCTTAGGTAGTCGTGATCCTGATATTCTGCTTCACCTATACCTGTTCCTCAGAAACGACGATGTCAACGTTTAATGATGTTTCCTCCGTTGTATCCCTGTATCATATCCCTCCTATCCAATCGATAAACATTAACTTAGTCGCGTCAATACATACACATACTCTTTACAGATACACAGGTCGAAGGTTGTGCAGGCCACTGATCATTCAACAAGAGCCAAAGGTTGTACCGCTCATGACAACTCTACAAGAGCTGAAGATTGTACCGCCCAGTGTCTACCCTGGATTCCTCGATTCAAGAGAGATGTACCACGATTGATATGATGTACAGACTAGGGGGGGGGGCCTCGCTGATCAATGGTCAGTTGCACCCCAATAGGAAGTACCCCGTGTCGACCACACATACATAGTACAGGAGACTGCAACATCCCAATTATGAGAATCTTCGTAATACTAACCTCGAGCCAACCGCGAGTAATCGAGTTGAATCACGATAAATTTGCCGACTTCGATGTCGCATTACCTACTGGGAATTTGAAAATGCTTATTTCATACCACTCGAAATTCGATGAAGCGGAGGTTTGTAATAAGCTGACTGTTCGGGATCGGTTCTTCGGTTTAGGTTCTCAAATGTGGACTGTATTAAATTTTACTTGATTTGGTCAGATAACACGGTTTAAACACTTAACAATATTCTATATTAGTTCTAAGTTAATAGCTAAAATAACATTGTCGGTTTGGTACGGAAAACTAAACTTCGAGGCAAAAACACGTCGTTCCGGTAGACAAAACAAATCTAATTCAACATTTTTTTCATCGTTGCACACGCATTTACTTCCTATGACATAAGGCATATGTCTTTATTTTATGAGGAAATCATTGATAAGTTTGCGCTCATAGTTGACCGTAGGATTCTTTTGTTATACAGACAATCCTGTTTTTGTGCGGGTGATAGGGACCGCACAAAAAAAAATTCTTAAGAAAATGACATCCGATTTCCTTTTTTAACTTTCATAAGCGGCCTACTCACTTGCGCAGTTCATAAAATCATCTCATAAACTCAACTCAGACAAAACAAAACATAAGAGTGGGAATTAACTGACACAGTCCAAATGAAATATCAAAGATAGAAAAAAAGGACCGATGACATAATTTTCTTCCAAACACCGCACAGAAAAAGTCGTACCAAAAAATTCGCATAAAAAACCGCGCAAAAACTGGTTTTACTGTATAGATAAATGTTGAGGAATAAAAATGTTGAAATCTGTCATCGCAATACTGTTATTTTAATGTTGCAAATGAAATTGAACAGGTAGCTCAGTTGGTCACGCGTCGCCTCTGATTCGTCACCATTACTGAAAGATGTTATCAGACGTCGACAAATAGGTAAGATTTCTTAAGTCTTCATTGTTACACATGGAAAATAATTTCAAAAAAGTAACCAGAGCTATAAGAAACTGCCGGGCCGCAGGTTCAGCATAGCTAATACAGATGAAAACCTAAATACTGATATTCTACTTTCATAATCTACCGGACTAACGTTATTTCGCAAATTCAAGTAAAGTTATTGTAAATCGATTAGACGTTGTTGTTGTGTACATAATGCTTCTTACCTGATCTCTGTAAACTAATGCTAGTATGTTCAACATGGTCGCTACATCAGGATGATCACGGCCACTTGCTTTTTCCAAATCCTCCAAAGCTTGTTTACAGAGTGGTACAGCTACTTCATATCGACCTTGTGATGCATATTGTATAACTAAATTGTGTAAAGTTCGCAATCGTGCTGGAATCTCGTAACCAGTACTAGCGTTATTTGCAAACTGATTAGGATGGCCAATATTTCGTTCTTCCACATCATCTTCAGGAAAAAGCTCAACTACAGGATTAGATCGTGTTTTTTCCGTATTTTCTTCAGTTTCTTGATTCTCGTCATACTTCTTCACGGATGACATGAATTCAAGATGCTTTTTCTCTTCTTCTAGTTGAGCGACATTTTGTTCTGATGATTGCAATTTTTGTTGAGTGTTCGCTAATTCATCTCGAAGCCAAGCATTTTCCTGGCAAAGACGCCTCACTTGTGTACGCAGCTTTTGCTTTTCGGCTTCAATATTTTGAAGATGTGATGCCAACACAACAATCACCTGAAAACAACAAATACATTATAACTAAAAATACTAGAAGCACAATAAATAAAACTACGAACAAGAAACAATAAAATTTTCAGCATTAAATTAAGCCTGATAGTTATTGGTTTCATCGACCAAACGAAACCGAGTGAGCATTTGATGTTTAGTTAATTTATATTATTCCCTTATATGCTTTTGAAATATATACTCCAGCAGACTCTGCTAGGCAGTGCTTGGATTTTGAATGAACTGAATATGAGCATATGCCCTTCATTCGTTTTCTCATTCATGTACGTTGCTCCCTTTGAACCATTCAACACTACGGTGCCAGACGAATTGCCTTGATTCACTGCCATCGACATCGGTGAACCATCAACATTCGAAGCTTGAATTTTAAAAGAGGAGCTCGAGCATTCTAAGCTCATTCTTTCTTTTATTCGCTATGATACATACTTGTGGACGTCATCCACTCACAGCTGTAAACTAAATACAGGCACTTGTGCTCTCTTAGCGGGCTGTGACCGAGCCTTGGCTGCACATATGGTGCACGGGAGGAGAATTGAATTGAAGCATTTTTCTAGTTTCGCATTTATTTTATTCACAGCAAACTACTAGGCTTAAACGTGAAGTATATTAAACTTTTGATGTCATAATGTTTTATTTGAACGTTACGTGTCTTTCAGGTAACAATATGAAACTTGAACTATTAATGTTAGTTCAAATATTCTATTTATAACAAGTTAATCTCATTCGTCTTCCTAAGTTCGAAGCCGCCGGACGCATATATTTCGTAATCGTGTATCGTTGAAGTGATACCGTTATTCTCGTGACTGGTCAAGTGATTGTGCGCAATAACGGGATTCCCTAGATTGTAACTGGATTGCATTGAAGCGGACACAACAAGCAGGAGGAAGAAGGCCTGCAGCGCGGGCGCTGTGTGCTGTGTGCTGGTGAATTTATCGCCTCTCGTCATCGACACCATTATCGTGCTGTGGTGCGATACACCGGTTCAGCTGCACCGAAGGATTGATACGCGTTGGAGATTATCCGCACTGGTGTGGTGTGCATTATAAGTATCAATAATTTTATTAGGTTAAGTTTATTAGGTTTAGAAAGAAAAAACAAACAAAAAATTGAAAAATTAACTAAAAAGTGTACATCTGCCACTTTAAATGGCAGATGAAGAAGGAACCGTTGACATGGAGATTGAATCCACTGTCTACCCCTCCATATCTACGGGAGCTGGAAAGTCGCTTAAACGCGTTCCCCCCTCGGATGTCTCTTTAGAGGGAGAGTTAAGTCACCTAAACAAGCCCCCCTCAAGAAAATTTGCAAACCTTTCCTCTTCACCCCCTCAATCTCCTGCTCCCGCTTCCGATCAACTCCCGAACTTTCCTCCCAGCCCTACTGTTCCTGATCCCGCTCAACAATCGACCTCGTCCTCCCCCTCAGTTGTTTCCTTTCCTCGTGTCAAGGTCTATCCAGAAGATTCACCTGGATCTGGCCCATGGGTTGTTTTCTTCCGGCCCAAACCAAAAGGAAAATCTCTAAATGTCATTCAAATTTCTAAAGATCTGGCAAGATATTATTCCTCCGTGGTCGAAATTAGAAAGGTTAGACCGAACAAACTGCGTGTTGTCGTGGCTAATCGGAAGCACGCTAACGATATTGTTGTCGACAATCGTTTTGTAATAGAATATCGCGTATATGTGCCCTGCCATAACGTAGAAATTGCGGGGGTGATTACAGAAACGGGTCTGACGAGCGAAATAATAAAAGAGGGAGATGGCAGATTTAAACAGCTCCCTTTGAAGCAAATTAAAATTTTGGACTGCCAGCAACTAGGAAAAGTTTCCCAGAATGGGGAAGAAAAAAAATTCACGCCGTCCGACTCGTTTCGAGTAACTTTTGCTGGTTCCGCCCTCCCTGACTACGTTATGGTGGATAAATTAAGGCTTCCAGTGCGACTCTTCGTGCCAAAGCCCATGACTTGCAACAAATGCAAGTCAGTTGGTCATACAGCAGATTATTGCGCCAACAAGGAGCGCTGTGCCACTTGCGGAGAGCAACATGAGGGGAAATCCTGCAGTGCGACTGAGCATAAATGTCCATATTGCGGGGGATCCCCACATGAGCTCTCAGCTTGTGAAACTTACAAGAGTCGCTGGGATAAACAGAAGCGCTCTTTGAAGGAACGCTCGAAGCGCACTTTTGCGGAAATTTTGAAGGGCGCTTCTCCACTGGCTCAAGAGCAACAACCAATCAACACACATCATGTTTTCGCTACGTTGCCAGTTGACGAAATAGAAGCGGACACAGCTAGCGGGGGCACAACGGTTATGTCCAAAGGGAATCCCCGGCGCAAAAATGTGACCACTCCCAAAGTTCAAGGACAAGTCCCTCCGGTGATACCCCCTGGTTAGCTTGCCTAAAAAATCGAGTGCAGCGGACAAGCAAAATCAGGTTCCTCCTGGTTTCCGTGGGAATAGTTCATCTTCGAACGACCCAGCACTCGAGGGGACATCAAAAACCCCAACTGTCCCTATTTTTCCGTCCAGCTCAACTTCCCAATCGGGATTTATAAAGTTGTCTGACCTTTTGGATCAAATCTTCAAGTGTTTTAATGTTTCCGACTCCATCAGAACCATTGTCATCTCAATGCTTCCAGTATTGAATACAATTTTGCAACAATTGATGCAAACATGGCCCCTCCTTGCAATGATTATCTCTCTTGATGTCTAATTTAAATAGAGAGGTCGGAGATATCACTGTTTTACAGTGGAATTGTCGTAGTCTTATCCCTAAATTGGATACATTCAAATTTCTAATTCATAAAGTCAATTGTGATGTTTTTGCACTGTCCGAAACCTGGATCTCTTCTCAAAATGATCTCTCTTTCCACGATTTTAATATAATACGCTTGGACCGCGATGACAGATACGGAGGGGTACTATTGGGGATCAATAAGTGTCACTCTTTTTTTAGAATTGACCTTCCACCTATTGGAGGGATCGAAGCTGTTGCCTGTCATGCAAACATCAGAGGCAAAGACCTTTGTATAGTCAGCTTGTATTGGCCTCCGAGATCTGCGGTTAGCCGCAAGCAACTTGTTGACATGTGCTCACTCCTTCCTGAGTCACGATTGATCTTGGGAGACTTCAACTCTAACGGAACTGCCTGGGGGCAACAGTACGACGACAATCGTTCATCGTTGATATATGACCTTTGTAACAGCTTCAATATGACCGTTTTGAACACTGGGGAAACAACACGTGTACCTAAACCTCCTGCTAACCCAAGTGCTCTTGACCTCTCGCTTTGCTCGAATTCACTATCGTTAGATTGCAAGTGGAATGTAATCCAGGATCCCAACGGTAGTGATCACTTGCCAATCGAAATTTCCATCACCATTGGGTCGAATTCTTCTGAATCTATAAACATGGCATATGACCTCACAAGACACATTGACTGGAAAAAATATGCGGACGCGATTGCTCTAGCCATCAATTCCAAAGATGGTTTACCTCCATTGGAGGAGTATAACTTCCTTTCTCGTTTGATCTATGACAGCGCGGTTCGCGCTCAAACGAAACCCATCCCAGGTTCCACTATTCGTCGAAGGCCTCCCAATCCATGGTGGGATAGCCAATGTTCCAAGCTTTATCAGGATAAATCGAATGCATTTAAAGCTTTTCGGAAAAGTGGAACCATTGAGAATTTTCAAACGTATTTATCCCTTGAAAATCAATTTAAAAACTTGATCAAAGGGAAAAACGTGCTTATTGGCGAAATTTCGTGGGAGGTCTGTCACGAGAAACGTCAATGAAAAAAATATGGAAAGTGGCTCGAAACATGAGAAATCGCTCTTCAACGAATGAAAGCGAGGAATATTCACATCGATGGATTTTAAATTTTGCACGGAAGGTATGTCCCGATTCCGTTCCTGTACAAAAAATTGTTCGAGATATTTCACAAGATAGGTGCGATCTTGATTCCGAGTTTTCGATGGTAGAATTCTCTCTTGCTCTCCTTTCATGTAACAATTCTGCGCCGGGATCGGATAGAATTAAGTTCAACTTGCTGAAAAACCTCCCTGATGTGGCGAAACATCGCTTGTTGAATTTATTCAATCGGTTTATGGAGCATAATATTGTTCCAGATGATTGGAGACAAGTACGAGTTATAGCTATTCAAAAACCCGGAAAGCCCGCGTCCGACTTCAATTCGTACCGCCCAATAGCAATGCTGTCTTGTATACGGAAATTGTTGGAGAAAATGATCTTGTTTCGCCTTGATCGTTGGGTTGAACCGAATGGCTTACTCTCAGATACACAATATGGGTTCCGCAGGGGCAAGGGGACGAATGATTGTCTTGCGTTGCTTTCTTCAGAAATTCAAATGGCTTACGCCGGAAAAAAACAAATGGCTTCAGTATTCTTGGACATAAAGGGGGCCTTTGATTCTGTTTCAATAGAGTTTTTGTCAGACAAATTACACTTTCGGGGTCTGCCGCCTCTATTGAATAATATGTTATATAACTTGCTTTGTGAGAAACATTTGAACTTTTCTCGCGGAGATTCGGCAGTAAGTCGGTTCTCTTACATGGGCCTCCCCCAGGGCTCATGTTTAAGCCCCCTTTTGTACAACTTCTATGTAAGCGACATCGACAATTGCCTTACACAAAATTGCAGCCTAAGACAACTTGCAGATGATGGAGTGGTGTCTGTCGTAGGATCAAACGAATCCGACCTGCAAGAACCCTTACAAGATACCTTGAACAATTTTTCAACCTGGGCCATTGGGCTAGGGATCGAATTCTCCACGGAGAAAACAGAGATGGTGGTTTTTTCTAGGAAGCATAGACCAGCAAAACCAAAGCTTCAACTTTTGGGTAAACCGATCACTCATGCTATGTCATTCAAGTATCTTGGGGTATGGTTCGACTCCAAATGTACTTGGGGGGCCCATATTAGGTATCTGATTAAAAAATGTCAACAAAGAATAAACTTTCTCCGTACAATTACCGGCACCTGGTGGGGAGCCCATCCCGAAGATCTTATAATGTTGTATCGAACAACTATTCTCTCAGTGATGGAGTATGGCAGTTTCTGTTTTCAATCAGCTGCCAAAACACACCTCATTAAACTCGAGCGAATTCAGTATCTTTGTCTCCGTATTGCGTTGGGATGTATGCCCTCAACGCATACCATGAGTCTCGAGGTTTTGGCAGGCCTACTCCCACTAAAAGATCGCTTCAATTTATTATCTCTTCGGTTCCTCATCCGGTGTAAGGTTATGAACCCATTGGTGATCGGAAATTTTGAGCAACTGATCGAGCTAAATTTTCATTCTGGATTCATGAACTCATATCATGAATTCGTCTCCATGCAGGTTGATCCTTCTTCGTATATTCCCACCCGTGTTTGTTTTCCTGACTAAATCAATTCCTCTGTACATTTTGATCTGTCCATGAAGCAGGATATCCATGGAATTCCAGATTATCATCGATCGGGGATCGTTCCTACGATTTTTGAAGCAAAGTATGGGCGTGTCAATTGTGATAATATGTACTTTACTGATGGGTCCTCTATGAATGAGTCCACAGGATTCGGAGTGTTCAACAATTTTTTAGCACCTCACACAGTCTTCAGTATCCTTGCTTAGTGTATATTGCTGAATTGGCAGCAATACACTGGGGGCTGGACAGCGTCGCCTCACGACCTGTTGAACACTATTACATTGTAACGGATAGTCTGAGCTCTGTCGAAGCTATCCGTTCAGTGAGGCCGGAAAAGCACTCGCCGTACTTCCTTGAGAGAATACGAGAAATTTTGAGTGCTTTAACCAGACGCTGTTATGTCATTACCTTTGTCTGGGTCCCTTCACATTGCTCAATTCCGGGTAATGAGAGGGCTGACTCATTAGCAAAGGTAGGAGCAATTGAAGGCGAAATTTATCAGCGTCAAATCGCCTTCAATGAATTTTATTCTTTAGTTCGTAAAAATACCATCGTTAACTGGCAACGCAAATGGAACGAAGATGAATTGGGCCGGTGGCTCCACTCAATTATCCCTAAGGTTAGCCTCAAACCATGGTTCAAAAGTCTGGACTTGAGTCGGGACTTTATTCGCACCTTCTCCCCTCATGTCCCGTTCGTTAAACGCGCTACTCTTTCGTTTTGATCTTGCCGACAGCAATATCTGTGCCTGCGGCCAAGGTTACCACGACGTCGAACACGTTGTTTGGTCGTGCGAGGAGTATCTTGTTGCCAGATCGAATTTAGAAAACTCTCTTCGGGCTAGAGGAAGGCAGCCCAATGTGCCGGTGAGAGATGTGTTGGCTGGTTTAGACCTTGATTACATGTCCCAAATATATGTCTTCCTAAAAGTTATCGATCTTCGTGTCTGATTATCCTTATATCCTTATATTCTCCTTTTCCTTTTTCTTCGCGAGAAATCAAATCCCTTCTTATTAACAATAGAATAAGGTGAAATGTAAAAACATATTAGATATAAGATAGGCTTAAGAATTGAGTGTAATGAATGTGAGTGTGAATGTGAGAGTGAACATTGTCAACATATCCTTTTATCCCTTCCTTTTCCTGAAGAAAATATGTCACCCTTCTAAACTCGAGTAGACCGCGAGTAATCGGTTTTCTACACCATTAACATTAGAATTAAGGAAAAATGTTTATATATACTTGTAACAATACAATCAGGAGTTTGGCTCCTTTAAACTTTAAAAAAAAAACAAGTTAATCTACCTAACAATGGTTTTAGGCTAGAATTATCTCCACCAAAATAGGTTTTTCAGAAAATCATCATAATTTTTGAACTTCAATAGTTGGGCTATGTTGTTTCATTTAGGAATGTAACACGGATTACATTTTCCTTTTCAACTGCAAACCGGAAACTGGTGCGTTAGTGCGCTTTTTATAAAGTAAAAAACTTTAGTACGCGAAGATAAGCGCTTTGGTGTTGCATGTATTGACATAAACTTATATACAGTATCAGAACAAAGCCATTCCTTAAACTTCTATTAGGCATGGTAGAGTTTGATGAAAGGCACAACATGACAAACCTGACCCAAAAAAGTTATTCGATATACAATTTTGGACTCGAAACTGTATACAGTTTGAAAGAGAAATATTTTTTTAATGTTTCGAATATGACTTATTTCGAAAAAAAAGTTACCTTTTAACGTTAAGGTGAAATATAAGTGCCTATTCTAAGTACAGCGGGGTGAAAATCGTGACTTTTGAAGATTTAGTTGAATTTTTACCAGGAATTTTTTATATCGATATTGCAGCAAAATTAAGAAAGACAGAAGTTGGGTGTCGTAGAACAAATTGTAGATAACTAGAGAACTTTAATCCAATCGATAGAAATAATAATGTTTAATATGAATTTCTGGGATAAAACTAATAATAACATATTGAAAATTACCAACTTTTAAGTTTTTCACTTCCAAAATGTTATTTAAATACACTAATTTAGATGTTCCAGTACTTTATTCTTTGGCGTACTTTTTAATGTAGATCCAGTTAGAGGCAACAGAGTCTGAAACAACAAAAAGTTCTATAACTCTGTCATTGTTGAAATTCAAACATATGCGTAGAAGGATTTTTCTCATCAAATATGATCGTCTATCATCTCCTGAGAGATTCTGAATAAATTTATTTTGTTCGTATGAGAAAGGTGTGACTTTAAGAAATTAATCAAAAAATTAAATTCTACTTTTATATTAAAAAAACGAAAATATATGCATAAAAAACGAATAGAACAATGTTTTTGACTCGATAAAATACAGAATTCGATTATATACAGTTCAAAGTTCGTAAAAAGTTCGGTATGTATATTAGCAAATTTCGAAACTGTAAGAAAGTATGAAACGCTGTTGAAAACTATAGCGAAACTGCTATACGCGATGTCCAGAACAACAACGACATACTGCTTCGCATAGTAGTTTCAAAACAATTGATTGTTATTTCAAGCAATAATTCCAAGAGTATAAATCTAAACATTTAATTTTTAAACGATTTGTTAATAAAACTTGTCATTATCGATGCGCGTTTTTATTAAAAACATAATCGAAGTTACAGAAATACATAGACAAGTTTGTTAGAAAATACATTATATCGTTCCTATTACACGATATTGCATTGAATTCGAAGTTTTGAGGTAAGTTTACTGCTTGCTTTATTCACGTGAATACATTCCTCGTACAGCGAAATACAGCAAATATGTACAGTGTTGTCTACCGTAAATTTCTTGGTGGAAGGAGTAATATTACATATCAATCCAGTATATAACGTATGAACGTTAAGTTATGAAATATCATTAAAGATAATTATACAGTAATTCAAGTGAGAATGAAAATATCTTATAATTTATCGAACATTGCATCGCTCACCCAATCATCACATTATATTCACATAAACTTAAACTCAAAACATATGAAATAATGTCGACGATATTAATACAAAAAGTGCGACACACGGATCGCGCGCATTTCTAAAATATAGATTCTAGCTGGCTCAAATGAAATACACTTGAGGAATTATTTGCATCCAAATTCAGTAGCACACACTGAATTTGAATGATTCAACTGTAAACTGGCACGTGAATCTCATATGCTACTGAACTAAATATACTGCTTACAGCCTACGTTCAGGGGATAAAAAAGAATTGCTAGACTCTTCCAAATGGTCTCACGACTTTTTAGCGTTATGAGTACAAATTCTTCAGTACATATGGATGGACACAATCGTTCTCACTTTTATTTCTCGTGTGGTATCTTCAGCGCGAACAGCAGTTGCTTGGTACGTTAGTGTGAGAGCTTTAGAGCAACTGAACTGTTTTACGGTTCGTTCATTCAAATTTGAATGAATGGTGAAAGCACTGCTGCTCGGTGAATAACGTATAGCTGGAGTCACTTGTGTTTCATAACGAACTCTATTATGGAGAGTAATTCCAAATGAAACCGTCCTAAAAATGCAGATTTTAAAAACATGTATTGAGTTGGTGGAAATATGAGTTTTCCACAGCAATTGGGAATTTTTTGACTCAAGTGTAATTTTTCAAAACGGTGCATCGATTTTAGTAAGAGAAATCTTTGATAACAGCCATTCCATGCTAAACCCATATAGTGGGGTTCTCATATTTTCGTCAAAAGTGGTAATTTTGTTTTTTTATCGCGAAACATTAGATCCGTTTTTTTATTTTTCTGGGGGTGTCCATTTGCATTTTAGGGTGGTCCGAAAAATCAGTTTTTTCCACTTTATCCCAAAAATGACTTTTTTTTAAATTCATAACTTTTGAACTACTGAACCGATTTAGATGACCGACATATCAAATTGAAACAATCCTTTTATAAAAAAAATATTGAACTTGCAAAAATTGGATTTTATTCTCGTTATTATTGATTGTAGTCGTTTTTTATTATTTTCATGGCTTTGGACTAGAGAGCGCTAGGGCACAGTGCACTATTCACACATTTGCTATTTATTATAAGGATATCATACTTAAGATTTAAAGTTTACCAGTTTCACTGCAATCACGGAGTCTTCCAAGCATAACCACGTTGCAGTTTGTTTATTCATTGTAGATTGCGTTAATTTTATCGAAAGGAAGTTGCCTGACCATAAGAAAGTTCTCTTTTTATCAGATGGATCAGGATCAGAAATAAGATGACAGCCTTTAATTTGTGCCAAATGAAAAAAGAGTTTGGTATAGATGCGGAGTGGTAGAACTTTTTCGCCACATGCCATGGGAAAGGTCCATGTGACGCTTTAGGAGGAGTTTTGAAGCGGAATGCTGCTAAAGCAAGTTTACAGGGTCATCACATTACAACTGCAAAAGAACTTTATACATGGGCAATTTCCAAAACGAAAATGCACTATGTTTTTTTTTCAGAGACAAATTATAAAGCAATGGAAAGAAAACTTAAAACCCGTTATAATCATGTGAAGCAAATTCCCGGAACTCAGTTATATTATAGTTTTAGACCGGAAAAATGAAAATTATATTATCTTAAAACGATTCTCGTTCTCGGACGAAGAACATTCTGTGAAACTGTAAAAGTAGCTTTAAGCATGCTTTATACCTAGAATAAAAACAGGAAGTGGGTTATATCTATGGTATAACCGCAAGGGTTACGTAGGACTATCGTTGATTTAGAGATCATTTGTTTGAAGTTGAATCTGAATTCATTCTGAATGAATGAATATTTGGAGAACTTCGAAAACGAGAGCGTTACGTTGGAGCCACAAGGTTTTATGCATCCAATAATGGATACGGAAATATCCTACTGATGGGGAAGAATAATCTTCAGAAGCTATCCTGTTAATTGCGATTGATTGAAAAATCACAAAACCAAATGTATTTGGTCACAGTGTTACATGGATAGAAAACATTCAATTAAACTCTTTCACATGAATATATTTTGAAAATTCCCAAAGGAACTGGCAGATTATTTTCAGTAACGATTAGATATTTCCACATTTTCCTCGATA
The DNA here is from genome assembly GCF_029784135.1 of Toxorhynchites rutilus septentrionalis. Classification (NCBI taxonomy): domain Eukaryota; kingdom Metazoa; phylum Arthropoda; class Insecta; order Diptera; family Culicidae; genus Toxorhynchites; species Toxorhynchites rutilus. The sequence goes on from NC_073745.1 coordinate 173,449,541, forward strand.
CTGGAAGCCCACCAGTGGTTAATGCCAACTCGATAACCACCTGTTAATAGCACTTGATTGAAACATATTTGGTCACAGTGTAACATGGATAGAAAACATTCAATTAAACTCTTTCACATGAATATATTTTGAAAATTCCCAGAGGAACTGGCAGATTATTTTCCAGCAATGATTAGAACTCTTCCGGAACTTTCCCGATGCTGAATGGCATCCTAACGGAAAGCGTTCTGCGCGTGTATGTGTCGATCCTTCGCCGTCCACCTCCTCCAGCACGTTAGGCAACGATGTTGTCTTGTCGATGTTCTCACGAAAAATGAATGTGTCTCACCACCAGAATATCGCTTAAGTATGCTTTTTGTGTGTAATTGAATCGAGAGAAGGTGTGGTTTACGATGGCAATTTGGAAGGCAAACTAGAGGGGAATGAACTCTCTGAGCTCGGAACTTTCGGCGACTGAGCAATAATCGATTGCGGGCGCATACAATATTGGATACGGAAATATCCTACTGATGGGGAAGAATAATCTTCTGAAGCTATCCTGTTAATTGCGATTGATTGAAAAACCACAAAACCAAATGTATTTGGTCACAGTGTTACATGGATAGAAAACATTCAATTAAACTCTTTCACATGAATATATTTTGAAAATTCCCAAAGGAACTGGCAGATTATTTTCAGTAACGATTAGATATTTCCACATTTTCCTCGATACTGGAAGCCCACCAGTGGTTAATGCCAACTCGATAACCACCTGTTAATAGCACTTGATTGAAACATATTTGGTCACAGTGTAACATGGATAGAAAACATTCAATTAAACTCTTTCACATGAATATATTTTGAAAATTCCCAGAGGAACTGGCAGATTATTTTCCAGCAACGATTAGAACTCTTCCGGAACTTTCCCGATGCTGAATGGCATCCTAACGGAAAGCGTTCTGCGCGTGTATGTGTCGATCCTTCGCCGTCCACCTCCTCCAGCACGTTAGGCAACGATGTTGTCTTGTCGATGTTCTCACGAAAAATGAATGTGTCTCACCACCAGAATATCGCTTAAGTATGCTTTTTGTGTGTGATTGAATCGAGAGAAGGTGTGGTTTACGATGGCAATTTGGAAGGCAAACTAGAGGGGAATGAACTCTCTGAGCTCGGAACTTTCGGCGACTGAGCAATAATCGATTGCGGGCGCATACAATATTGGATACGGAAATATCCTACTGATGGGGAAGAATAATCTTCTGAAGATCTCCTGTTAATTGCGATTGATTGAAAAACCTCAAAACCAAATGTATTTGGTCACAGTGTTACATGGATAGAAAACATTCAATTAAACTCTTTCACATGAATATATTTTGAAAATTCCCAAAGGAACTGGCAGATTATTTTCAGTAACGATTAGATATTTCCACATTTTCCTCGATACTGGAAGCCCACCAGTGGTTAATGCCAACTCGATAACCACCTGTTAATAGCACTTGATTGAAACATATTTGGTCACAGTGTAACATGGATAGAAAACATTCAATTAAACTCTTTCACATGAATATATTTTGAAAATTCCCAGAGGAACTGGCAGACTATTTTCCACCAATGATTAGAACTCTTCCGGAACTTTCCCGATGCTGAATGGCATCCTAACGGAAAGCGTTCTGCGCGTGTATGTGTCGATCCTTCGCCGTCCACCTCCTCCAGCACGTTAGGCAACGATGTTGTCTTGTCGATGTTCTCACGAAAAATGAATGTGTCTCACCACCAGAATATCGCTTAAGTATGCTTTTTGTGTGTGATTGAATCGAGAGAAGGTGTGGTTTACGATGGCAATTTGGAAGGCAAACTAGAGGGGAATGAACTCTCTGAGCTCGGAACTTTCGGCGACTGAGCAATAATCGATTGCGGGCGCATACAATATTGGATACGGAAATATCCTACTGATGGGGAAGAATAATCTTCTGAAGCTATCCTGTTAATTGCGATTGATTGAAAAATCACAAAACCAAATGTATTTGGTCACAGTGTTACATGGATAGAAAACATTCAATTAAACTCTTTCACATGAATATATTTTGAAAATTCCCAAAGGAACTGGCAGATTATTTTCAGTAACGATTAGATATTTCCACATTTTCCTCGATACTGGAAGCCCACCAGTGGTTAATGCCAACTCGATAACCACCTGTTAATAGCACTTGATTGAAACATATTTGGTCACAGTGTAACATGGATAGAAAACATTCAATTAAACTCTTTCACATGAATATATTTTGAAACTTCCCAAAGGAACTGCCAGATTATTTTCCAGCAATGATTAGATCTTTCCGGAACTTTCTCGATGCTGAATGGCATCCTAACGGAAAGAGTTCTGCGCGTGTATGTGTCGATCCTTCGCCGTCCACCTCCTCCAGCACGTTAGGCAACGATGTTGTCTTGTCGATGTTCTCACGAAAAATGAATGTGTCTCACCACCAGAATATCGCTTAAGTATGCTTTTTGTGTGTGATTGAATCGAGAGAAGGTGTGGTTTACGATGGCAATTTGGAAGGCAAACTAGAGGGGAATGAACTCTCTGAGCTTGGAACTTTCGGCGACTGAGCAATAATCGATTGCGGGCGCATACAATATTGGATACGGAAATATCCTACTGATGGGGAAGAATAATCTTCTGAAGCTATCCTGTTAATTGCGATTGATTGAAAAACCACAAAACCAAATGTATTTGGTCACAGTGTTACATGGATAGAAAACATTCAATTAAACTCTTTCACATGAATATATTTTGAAAATTCCCAAAGGAACTGGCAGATTATTTTCAGTAACGATTAGATATTTCCACATTTTCCTCGATACTGGAAGCCCACCAGTGGTTAATGCCAACTCGATAACCACCTGTTAATAGCACTTGATTGAAACATATTTGGTCACAGTGTTACATGGATAGAAAACATTCAATTAAACTCTTTCACATGAATATATTTTGAAAATTCCCAAAGGAACTGGCAGATTATTTTCAGTAACGATTAGATATTTCCACATTTTTCTCGATACTGGAAGCCCACCAGTGGTTAATGCCAAATCGATAACCACCTGTTAATAGCCGCGCGTGTATGTGTGTGTAGCGATGTCTTCCCAGGGAACCGTTTGTGGCATCACTCTCCTCCTGATAGATTCCCTTCTGGCCTAGGGTGCACAAACAGGCTCTTGGTGACACCGTTCATCCGCGCTTTCATGAAAAATAAAGAGCTTCACCGCAACAGCGACAACATGCTCCAATCGCTGTTCAATTAGAACTGAGTGGATTTCCGAGCGCCGCTCGCTTATATACCGATTGGTGATTTCAATAGCCTGTTTTGAAAGCAATTTTAAGACTATTGAAACAAGTTTTTGGATCAAAAAGTAACAAGTATATAACGCGTAGACATTTTATCTTTCGAATGAAGTGTTTATCATACCATTTCGTTCAGTTGTTTAGGAGCTATTAACGCTCAAAATCTCGGTCTCCGGCGTAACGCTTTCGTTTTCGAAACTTTGATTTTACACCCCGGTATAGAAATGAAAGACGTAGTCCTACGTCAAAACTATGAAAATGATGAATATTAATTCCTGCCCACTTTACCTGATACATATTTTTGCATTGTCCTTAATCTCTACCGATAACTATACATATTCCTATTTCCTACCCATTAAGCTACCTGCACAAAAAACATTTTAACTTTGAAAAATCATAACTCAAAAACTAAAAAAAAACTCTCTCTGATTTTTGTATATGTTATGTGAAAAATCTCAGCTTTCCAAAAAAAAAAATAATATAGCGCCTTTGGTCCCGAGACAATGAAAACTATAAAAAACAAATACAATAATTAATAACGAAACCAAAATAAAAATTTTGCGGAGTTGGGGTATGAGGTTCTACCATACAAATGAAACGTTTATTTCTGCATAACTCGAGAATTAATCAAGCAAATGAAATCAAATTTGGAGGTTTTAGGGTGCAATAAATGTTTTTAAGGCGGTTAGACACTACAACCCCCTCTCTAAGAGGAGGCTGCCATACAAATGAAAAGCAAATTTCTGCATAACTTGAAAACTAATCAAGCAAATAGAGCCAAATTGCGAAGGTTTTAGGGGACACGAATCGTTTCTATGGTGAATAGACACTCCACCCCTCTCTTTGGGGGGCTGAACAACTCGAAGACTAATCAAACAAATGGAATCAAACTTAGCATATAGAGGTTTTAGGGATCGATGAACGTTTCTATGTTAGAAACTTCTCTGGAAAGGAGAGGGGGTACCAAACATGACAATTCAAATTTTTCAAAAAACTCTGAAGGAAAATGAGAAAACTCGAAAAATTTCATTCACATGTGTTCTACAATTACATATTGACAAGCGTTGCTCGTCCATTTGATGTTTGCGTAACGAAATTGATCTTCGTTCGAAAGTGGAAATGGATTTTAATGTGATAAAACGCAATGTTATATCGTCTTCTATCTATATAAATAAAAATTGATCGCCGAATGTGTTGATTAGAGCAAAACTCGAGAAAGGAATTGTCCAATATAGGGCTGTCTTCATTCTATCATATTTTCTGTATCAAACATTTATTCCATGTAACGAAGAAACATGTTACTTGCAAGTCCACTTGCACGAGAATTGTGTCTGAAAATAATCTGATATTATAATGTCAAGTTTTGGTAGAAGTACTGAAATTTTAAAGGGTAGATTAGAAGATCAGTCAATGAACAGTTCTGTGATTGGACCCATGAACGTGCGCTTAGTAAGAAAACGTGATGTGATAACGAAAAATAAATTTTGGGCGAGACAAAGTTTGCCGGGTCAGCTAGTTGATATTAAAATAGCATACGTCTCAGTATCGCATATGTATTTGCTAAATGTACTAGCAATGTATAAGATACGCGATGGGCGTCATCAGGTTTTTTTTGGAACCCGTAATGGGAAACTTGATCAATTGGCTTAACATCACCGACGGAATAACTACACCCATACCTCGCTTTACGGCTTAGATACGTTCCATGAAACTTGGCCTTGGCCGCAAAGGAATCAATTATTCTGATACAAATTTATACAAATGCAATCGGATCGGTTCCAAATTTGTTTAATATGTAACATGGTTTATCTTTCAAAAAGCTTTTTATCTTTCTATTTCATAAAAAGTACATAAACTTGTCCATAAAATAATAAAAAACTCTAAAATCAAACAATAATCTGTGAACAAAAATACAATGTTACATAAAATATTATATTTTCAATGAAATAGCCATCTCGAAATTTCGAACGGGATTTTCCTAAAAATGTTGATTCTTACGAAAAACTACCATATGCAAAATATCAGCTCAATCGCTAACTCAAACTTAAACTTTGACGGCTGTGCGACACAATGAAAGGAAGTCCAATTGAGCTGATATTTTGCATATGGTAGTTTTTCGAGGGAATCAACGGGCCTGATCACGAACGTCACTTCACGGTGAAAACGAAGTAAATTGTGTACAACGTTATTACGGCTGCCACCGTGTGTGTAGAATCCGGAAGAGTTCATCCGTCGTGACAACTTTGATGAACTCGGTGCTATTATGAATACCACGATACTGTCACGTCACGGAGAAAAACAAGTATATTTGTCACTTGTGTTTTAGATGGTGAAGGCTAGTCACGCGGAATGGAGTAAGTTTAGTTTCGGATTTATTTAGCTTTTTTGCTAAAATTTTGAATCTTGTCTTGCTTTTTAAGAAATAAAAGATAAACAAACTGCAATTTACCCGCTTGGTGGCATTTTTAGAACGAAATCATGACGGATCAAGAGGATGCGAATTTGTTTATTTGGACTCGATAAATGCGCTATGGGATGTAATTGAGGACTAAAAATGTAGCTCCCGTAGACCGATTGAAACATGGCGAAAGGTCTAATTTCGATTGTCCTAAATGAATAGACATTTTTAGTTTCTATTTTAAGGATTAGATTAAAAGGGAGTTGCAACCCCATAAAATGGCAATGGAGGCCACTGGCCCAAAACGATCATTATGATTAATTATGTATAATATGAATTTGTTGATATTTTGAATATAAAATAATAACTGTAATGTTTTTCCAACATTACCGAGCTGGTTTTCGTAATTCAAACATTAGCAATTGGTGGACAAGGACCGAATCAGGACGATAGCTACATCGAATAAGGCCATTGATCTTTTGTTTTAGGTAATAAATCTTTTCAACTATGTTGTATTGAAGACCCCTATATCAAATTACACGAGAATGGGAAGGATAAGAGGATTAAACTTCAGAATCCCATATGAGAGTAGCTCAGATTATACTGATCATGAGATGGATAAATTCGGGTTTATTCTGAGATATAGATGATATAAATTGTAAAAACGGTTCTAAAAAAAAGATTATAACGTTGACCTATATTAAATACTTCTCACTATTCAAACGAGTAAGACAGAGCTGAGTACAAGAGTATGCGAGATATCGATTATTAAACTCATGATGGTCATGCTTTATCTCTAGAGTAATTTATAGAAAGAAGAAATAAAATTTCATTTCCATATGTTCAACAACTATTCTTATCCATATGTTCCATATGTTCAACTTGGTTTTTTCTAGAGCAACCAAGTATTCCTCCTCATCTTTGAACCAGCGTTTGATTCAGCAAACTAACGCACCAAGCAAATGATTCATGGAATGAGGTGTTCTGTGAATTGGTTCCATTGAACGTCACATTTCTATCTTCACCAAACATCAAACAGAGAAGTACAATAGAATAGTTTTTGCCGTCTCGCTATTGTGCTTATACCGTAGCGTGCGGCGTTGTATAGCTCCCTCAATAGGGTTGTTCAAGTTGTTCGAACTCATCAAACTTAATTTTTTTTTTACGAAATTATTGTTTTTTTAAGAAGATTTTTGATTTGAGCTAATTTTTAGTTTAAGTTAGTTTTTAGTCTTAGTTAGTTTTAAGTTGAGTTTTTGCGCGAGTGTGTGCGTGCGAGTTTTTTTTTCGTTTTCATAGGCGGTTGCGCACCGTCTGACATCTGCTGATGCCAATGTTGCGCGGACGCGTTATTATCAACAGTCCTCGAAGGCACCATGGGTTGTTTTCTTTCGGCCCAAGGAAAAAGCTTTGAGAACTCTTGATATATAAAGAGATTTGCTGCGTAATTATAAGGGCGTCTCGATACATAAAGAGAGACCGGACAATCTGCGTGTAGAAGCACCGACTTTTGATGTGGCCAACAAGATTGTTGATCACGAAGTTTTTAACAGGGAGTATCACATCTACATCCCTTCTCGAGAAGTGGAGATAGAAGGCGTAGTAACCGACGCGAGTCTGAGTGTCGATGAACTAAAAAAAGCGTCGGGTTCCTTAAAAAACTCGATGATTGGAGATCTTGTAAAGATCCTGTATGTTAGAAATCTGCATTCAGCATCTTTGGAAGAAAATAAAAAAGTTTATAAGCCCTCGCACTCTTTTCGAGTTACTTTCGCAGGTTCTGTTCTCCCAAACTATGTGAAAGTAGAAAATGTTTTTTTCTCAGTGCGCCTGTTTGTACCGCGGGTTTATAATTGTACCAACTGTAAAAAGTTGGGACACTCGGTTAGCCACTGCGGCAACAAATTTCGTTGCGGCAAATGTGGTTATAATCATAGTGAGGATTCTAGCACACAAACAGTGGAAAAATGTATTCACTGTGGCGAGAATCCTCACCCTCTACAAGAGTGCCCAAGGTACAAATAGCACTCCGATAAAGTGAAGTGTTCTATCGCTGGACGCTCCAAGCGGACTTATGCTGAAATGTTAAAGACCGCATCAGCCGCTCAAAGTGAAAACCAATTTTCGGTTTTGTCATCTCAAGAATCGGATTCTGATTCTGATGAGGGTCATACTTCGGCTGCACCAGAATCTTCAATAAAGGATGAATCATCAAAAAGAAAACTTTCTTCACCAATGGTGCACCGTAAGAAAGCTAAAATAACCCTCGGAAGATTGTCTAATTCCAAGGGTAATAGTAGCAAAAAAACGAATCCGAAGGCTCCTTCTCAGCCAGTTCCAGGTTGCAGCAAGGATTTTACGTCATAACCCAGAGAAGAGAGAAATAAAAAAGCTGCCCCTCGACCTTTTCGTAGATATTTCGCGCCTAATCTAGGATTGATAGCTTTTTTCGGACATTGTGGACTTCATACTAAACACGTTCAAAATTCAAGACCCCCTCAGAAGCCTTATTTCTATTCTAGTGCCTAATCTAGACTCGTTCAAATTTTTACTTCAAAATTATGATTGCGATATATTCGCTCTTTCCGAAACATGGCTTTCTTCTGACACAGAACTAAACTTCCACGATTTTAATATTATTCGCCTGGATAGAGATGATTCCTATGGAGGAGTACTTTTAGGGATCAAAAAGTGCTACTCTTTCTATAAAATTCCTCTCCCAGCTCTATCAGACGTCGAAATCGTCGCTTGTCAAATAACTACAAAGAATAAAGAACTTTGCATAGCTTCAGTATACGTTCCCCCGAATACTTTCATTAGCCGTAGTCAACTTTGGAATCTAATTTCGATTCTCTCAACCCCAGTTCTAATTTTGGGTGACATGAACTCCCATGGTACTGGGTGGGGCGATCTTTATGATGATACTAGGGCGGCTATTTTTTACGATTTATGTGACGATTTCAACTTGACTATCTTGAACACTGGTGAAGTGACACGAATTGCAAAACCTCCGGCTCGGGAAAGTCGACTCGATCTATCTTTGTGCTCAAACTCGCTATCATTAGATTGTCAGTGGAAGGTCATCAATGATCCCCATGGTAGCGATCACTTGCCAATCAATATATCAATCAAGTGTAGCCCGCAATCCACTGAACCATCTCGAGTTCCATTTGATCTAACAAGAAACATCGACTGGCAAAAATTTGCAACGGCGGTAACAATCGGTGTCGAATCAATAGATATACTTCCACCATTGGAAGAATATCGATTCTTCGTCGATTTATTATAAAAAAAGCTCACTGGAATCACAAAAAAGAAAAGTTCCAAGTGCTTCATTTAAAAGAAAACCAGCCACTCCTGGCTGGGACGATGAATGCACAAAATTGTATTTGAAAAAATCTGATGCTTCAAAGCTTTTCGCAGACATGGAACATCCACACACTTCGAGGAATATTCAAAGCTTGAAATACAGCTGAAACAATTAGTTAAAGCAAAAAAACTCGGTTACTGGCGCAATTTCATTGAAGGTCTTTCTCGTGAAACCTCAATACGCACTTTGTGGAGGATAGCTCGCAACATGCGTAACCGCTTATCTACCAACGAGAGTGAAGAATACTCCAACCGATGGATATTCGATTTCGCTAAAAAGGTCTGTCCAGACTCAGTTCCAGCCCAACATATTCTTCGAGAAACGTCTCCGAGCGGTGGACCTCTGGACAGACCATTCTCAATGCTGGAATTTTCTATGGCTCTTTTTTCATCGAACAACTCTTCACCCGGAAGCGATATGATTAAATTCGTTCTTCTAAAAAATCTTCCCGATATCGCGAAAAGACGCTTGCTAGACTTATTCAAAACCCTACTAGAAAACAATATTGTGCCACCCGAACGGAGACAGGTCAAAGTGATAGCAATTCAAAAGCCTGGCAAACCAGCGTCTGACCATAACTCATATCGTCCGATTACTATGCTCTCGTGCATTAGAAAATTGCTGGAGAAAATGATCCTTCGAAGACTCGATCGATGGATCGAGACAAATAATTTGCTATCAAGTACACAATTTGGGTTTCGCAAGAGCAAAGGAACAAACGATTGTCTAGCGTTGCTTTCTACAGATATTCAACTGGCCTTTGCGCACAAGCAGCAACTGGCTTCAGTATTCTTGGATATTAAGGGAGCTTTTGATTCAGTTTCCATAGAAATTCTGTCAGACAATCTGAACAGATGTGGACTTCCTGGAATTTTGAATAACTTCTTGTACAATTTGTTGTCAGAAAAGCAAATTAACTTCACCCTCGGACAGCTGACAACTTCCAGAAATAGTTATATGGGTCTACCCCAAGGCTCATGTCTCAGCCCCCTTCTTTATAATTTAGATGTGAAAGATATTGACAGTTGTTTGGCAGAACAATGCACGCTAAGACAATTTGCAGATGATGGTGTGGTTTCCGTCAGCGGTCCCCATACCGAAAATTCGCAAAGACCATTGCAAAATTCCCTAGATAACTTGTCTTCTTGGGCAAGGAACTTAGGAATAGAATTCTCGCCGCAGAAAACAGAACTGGTAGTGTTTACTCGAAAGCGGTCCCCAGCCCAATTGCAACTTAAGCATTACCCAATCATTGACCTTCAAGTACCTTGGTGTCTAGTTTGATTCAAAATGCACTTGGAATATCCATATTACATATTTGAAGCAAAAATGTCAAAAAAGAGTCAACTTTCTCCGCTCGATTTGCGGCACGTGGTGGGGAGCTCATCCGGGAGATCTCATAACGCTTTCTAAAACAACTATTCTATCTATTCTGGAGTATGGCTCTTTCTGCTTTCTCTCAGCAACTAAAAGTCACCTTCTAAAATTGGAACGAATTCAATATCATTGTCTGCGTATAACTCTCGGGTGTATGCACTCAACGCATAACATGAGTCTCGAGGTTCTGGCAGGAGTAACTGCTCTACAGAACCGATTCTGGGAACTTTCTCTCAGAATACTGGTGAAATGCGGTGTCACGAACACACTTGTGATTGAAAACTTTGAAAAAATTCTTCATCTAAATATACAATCTCGGTTTATGAGAATTTATCATCACTATATTTCATCAGATATTCGTCTTCCATCGTTTACTCCAGGCCGTGCTCACTTCACCATCAGCAGTTCCTCAATTGAATACGATCTGTCGATGAAACAAGCAATTCTTGGGATTTCAGATCAGATTTGACCAACTTTCATTCCCCGTATTTTTAACCGAAAGTACCAAAAAGTCAATTGCATGAAAAGATACTTCACTGATGGGTCTCGCCTCAATGGATCCACTGGCTTCGGTGTTTTCAATGAAAATTCGAGCGCCTTCCGTAAACTGCAGGAACCTTGTTCCGTTTATGTTGCTGAGCTGGCAGCAATCGACTTCGCATTGGGGATGATCTCCAACAAGCCTGCAGACCATTACTTCATTTTCTCGGATAGTCTCAGTTCGCTTGAGGCTCTCCAGTCGATGAAAACTAGTAGGCACTCATCTTATTTCCTCACAAAACTGAGGCAGCAGATGGGTGCACTGATCGAAAGATCTTATAAGTTAACCTTTGTTTGGGTCCCCTCTCATTGCTCAATTCCTTGCAATGAGAAGGCGGACACTCTCGCAAAGGTGGGTGCCCAGGAAGGCGAATTGTTTGGTAGACAGATTTCATACGATGAATTTTTCCAATTACTGCGCCAGAGTTCCCTCTTGAGTTGGCAAACCGATTGGGACACTGGAAGTCTTGGGCGATGGTTATATTCAATTATTCCAAAGGTTTCTTCGAGAGCGTGGTTCAAATGTTTGGACGTAAGACGTGACTTCATTCGTGTAATGAGTAGACTTATGTCCACTACTCGCTAGATGTGCATCTCCACAGAATAAATCTTGTTCGAAGCAACGTCTGTCGGTGTGGAAACGGTTACGATAACATCGATCACGCAGTTTGGCAATGTACAGAAAATTACGCAGCCAGAGAGTACCTTTTGAATGCCCTTGAGGTCCAAGGAAGACAACCCTATGTTCTGCTATATGCAGTTGATCTATATGTTTGTGAAACGGTCTAGTATAAGTATTTAATGCTTTTGTGTTTTTCTTTTTCGTTATTAGTTTGACAAGTCCCTGGGGGACTTGGGGGGTTATGATGTGATACCGTTGTTCTAAGTTGAGAACGCACGTCTTGCTTCCAGCACGGTCGCGATTAGACTCCTCTTTATTCAAACTTATATTTTACATTCATGTGCTTACTCTATGCTCGAAATATATGTTTTTTGTTACATTCTACAAAATTTTCAGTGTAATTTATATTTATCCACCACACGTCCTATTGTCCTATCCAATATATATATATATATATATATATATATATATATATATATATATATATATATATATATATATATATATATATATATATATATATATATATATATATATATATATATATATATATATTACATTTACTTCTATTCTCAGTTGTTATAGTTTTTAATTCTATTTTTGTGAACTATATCTTCTTTTCCGTTTATTTTTATTTTTATATTTGGGTCAAGGTTCTCGATGACCTTGTATGGTCCCAAAAAAATTTTTTTTGTCTAATTTCTTACCAATTTCATTCTTTATTAGGATTAAATCATACTTATCGTAAAGTTTTCTGGTGGTCTTTAGATTACTCTTTGTAATTCGTTTCGTCTTGTCTGTTAAAAGATTTTGTCTTATTTCTTTATGACAAATCTGTAATTTCATTGTGAGTTGCTTACTATAGTCGTCAATATCATCGTTGGTTCATCGTTTGTCAAATTTGATGGCATGTTGCTATTTTTGCCGAGTACTTAATAAAAAGGTGTATATTTGGTATTGGTATGTACTATTATTGTACGCAAAAGTGTAAAAAGGTATCCAGTGTACCCAAGAGAATAATTTTTCGTTACAATATATTCGTAGAAAATTTCCCAAACTTTTGTGGGTATTTTATAAAGAACCTATTGGTCATGATGATATGCTGTTGAATTTAACTTTTGAATATTTAATTGTTTTGCTACGGATTCAAATAAACTTGACATGAACTCCTTTCCTGAGGTAATTCGTTTTGGGACACCATATTTTAGAATAACATGTTCCACGAATGCTATTTCGGTCGATTTATTCGCAATTGGCGTTGCAGTTATGTATTTTGTTAGTTCGCATTGAGTGGTTAGGATATATTCGTAACCACTAGTAGGTATTAATGGACCTACTAAATCCACATAAACTTTTTCAAACGCATAACTAGCAGTCGTAGTGACTTGCATAGGCGGTTTTGCACATCTTCCAATCTTAAATACTTGACATTGCTTGCATTTTTTGATGAAATTTTCTACATCAGATTTCATATTTTTCCAAAAATATTTCTTGCGAATGGTCGCAAGTGTTCTTCTAATTCCTGCATGTCCAGCAATTGGTAATATGTGGTAGTCGTGTAAGATTAATAATTGTGTTTGTTTGTCTTTTATTTATTTTATATGCTCTCCTAGTTTGATTAAAATTGGTAATGTTTTGTACGATTTTGTTTTCATTGTTGTTGTTGGTCGACCATATTCTTGTATTTCTTCGTACTTTTTAATAAATTTATTGACGTCATTCAATTTTCTATCATTCTTTATGATGATATATTTTATATTATTTTTATTTGAATATTCCGCTATTTTTAACAGCATTGCCCGTAGGTCAAGTTGTGTCCTTTTAGACGGAATTTCAATTTCTTCATTGGAGATTTTCATATTTTTTATGTTTTCTTTTATTGTCAATTTTAGGTATTCATCTTGCTTAGACGTCGGTTGATCAGGCGTCATGAGCTATTTCTTGTTTAAATTTTGACGCTCTGGTTACTACCAGAACTGTTTTCTCATATATGGTTTTCAGGTCTTGAATCGAAATGCGTGACAACGCGTCCGCTATCACATTTTCGCTTCCTTTCCTGTAAAATACGTCAAAGTTATATTCTTCCAAAGTTAATCTGAATTTTGTCAGCCTTCTGGAGGGGTCTGATAATGAAAATAAATAGACTAACGGTCTATGGTCACTGTAGACTGAAAACTTCCTTCCATATAAGTATGGTCTGAAATGTTTGACAGCCCACACCATAGCCAATAGTTCTTTCTCTATGGTGCTGTAATTTATTTCGGCTTTGTTTAGAGATCGGATAGCATACGCTACTGGTTTACCGTTGCTATTGGATAGCACAGCACCAATTGCATACCCAGATGCATCAGTGTGTAGATTGAAGGTATTTGATTCATTGAAATCTGGATAATCCAGTACAGGAGGATTGATGAAACATTTTTTCAAATCATCGAAAGATTTCCTACATTTTTCATTAAACTGAAAGTTTACGTTTTTCCTTGTTAATTTGTTCAAAGGTGCACATATTTTTGCGAAGTCTTCAATATGCTTCCGATAATAATTCGCAAAAGCTACAAATCTCTTAATTTCATCTGCATTAGAAGGAATTGGCCAGTTATTAACTGCTTCTATTTTCGCAGGGTCAGGTTTGATACCTTCGGCAGATATATAATGGCCTAGGTATAATAATTCTTTCTTCAAAAAGTTACATTTTGTGGGATTAAGTCTTAAATTTACATCCCTTAATCTTTGAAAACTGAAATTTAATTTTGGTTATGATCTTGAAGTGTTTTGCCGAAAATAATTATGTCATCTAAATAGATCAAACATTTATATAGGTTTAATCCAGACATAGCGACAGTCATTAGTCTTGAAAAACTTGAAGGGCTAGTCTTAAGACCCATAGGTAGTCTGGTCATTTGGTATTGGCCTGTAGGTGTTGAAAATGCTGTTATGTGCCTATCTTCTTCTCTAAGTTGGCATTGATAGTATCCTTGGGATAAGTCAAGATGACTGAAATATTTTGCACCAGCAAGTGAATCGATAATATCTTCAATGTTTGGTAGGGGGAATTCATCATCCTCTAACACATTGTTTAATTTTCGATAATCGATTACTAGTCGCCATTTTTTCTCGTCGTTGGCAGACTTTTTCGGTACTAAAAGAATTGGACTATTCCATTCGGATCGTGCTTTTTCGATGATTCGATCGTTAAGCATCTTATCAATTTGGGTGTCTACTTCCTTTTTCTGAGAGGCTGGCAGTCTGTATGGTTTGCTATAAACAGACTGAGTGTTCGCTCTCACAGATATAGATGGACAATACACATTGGTTGTCTCTAATTTATCATTTTCTAAACAAAAGATGTCTGAATATTTCAAGCAAATTTTGCTTATTAGTTGTTTCTCATCAGGTGGTAAATGGTTCAGTTTTAGTTCTCTTAATAGTTTCTTCACTCGTTTCTGGTTCTTGTTGTTGTTGAGTTGTTTTAATTCGACAACATTATATATTGAGGCAGGTTGTACGTTAGTTTTGAAATTTTGAATGGTTATTGGTTTATTTTTTAAGTTTACGATACGAATCGGTATCGTACCATTTATTGGTTCTGCTATTGAATTCGCAATAAATACATGAGGTACTATTTGCTGTTGTAATACTACACAGGTGTTTATCATATCTGTTTTAATGTACTTGACCATATCGGTTCGTGCCGGAATGACACAAGTTAAGTGGTCATGTATGTTAAACGGAATTTTTCAGGTACTATTTGCGTTTTCAGTGGTGCTTAAAGTCAAGGTCAAAGCACTAAAATCAACCTTAGCCTGGTGGGCAAATGAGAAATCTGTGCCAAGTAATCCTGCTATATTGCTAGGTCACTGGGCTACTACATTAAATTTTACAGGAAAATTTTTATTTCGAAAAGTCAAATTGGAATTAATAGAACCTAGGGATTGCGTTAATCCATTGATACCTCGGATGGTTATTACGTCATGGGTATTGATAGGTACACGAGTAGGTACATGTTTTTGGTGTATAAGACAGCATGACGCTCCACTGTCTATAATAAAATTCGTATTGTTGTTAAATACAGTAAACACTGTACGAGGAGATTTTGTTAGTTTTGATTGATTTAATTCAACGAAATAAATCAATGAGATTAGCATCCTCTTGTCTGCTTTGTTGCTGATTTTGAGGTTGCTGATTGTGTGGTTGAGATTGTTGGCGAGGGAAGTTTTCCTCTCGATCCGCTATGTTAGCGTTTTCAGCTCGGTTTGTGAATCTTCCGCGGTTAGCAGGGAAACGATAGTTGTACCGTCCTGCTTGCGGGTTATTTTGGTTTGATTGATAGTTAAAATTGTTATTATAGTTGTTGTTGTTGTTGTGGTAATTTGGACGATTGTTACCACGGCCTCTTGAGTAACCTCGGTTTCCTCGGCCTCTCCATGATCTGTTATTGGTTTGGTTATGCCCTCTCTGATTGTATCTTTGGGGATACTGGGCGCTAAACCAAAGGGTTGTTTCATTTTTTTATGATCCTTTGCCACATTCAAGGGCATCAGAGATTGCCTTGTTTAATGTGGTCGGGTTTCTTGCCTTTAATAAAAATTGAGTGGTAGGATTTTTTAATCCATCCACAAAGGCGCGCACAGCAACGGTTTCTACCAAGTTGCAGGCGGCAGACTCGCTAGCGAACGTTCCTTGGGAAACATAAGCAGTGGCCAGTTTTGGGGCAAGTTTGCTTATTTCCTCTCCAAAGTCGGTTAGGTTTTTACCATGTTGGCGTTTGGAAAGCATTTCGCTTTCCACCGCTTTAGGGGTTAACTTCACTCCAAATTTAGTTTTTAATTTTTCGATGGCAGCATCGACGGTCTCAATTCCATCAAATGCTCCACGGGCGGATCCTGTCAAAATTATTTTTAGAAATTTTATTAGGTTGGCTGGGGTACTCCCTCGAAAGTATTGAATTGCTACAAGACTACTTCAATACTTTCGATGTGACTCTGCAGGTTGATCGCAGAACCATCGAAAGGTTTCACTATCTTCAGGGCTAAACCCAAGTCTAGCTGTGAGTTTGCCATTGTTGTCTCTTCGGTGTCTGATTCAAATTCAGTGTCAGAGACACTTTCATAAGTATCAGAATTGGTTCGGTCGAAGTTGTCTTCGTCTCCGTCGGTGTCGTCTTCTTTCTCCTCAATCTTTTCTTCTATGTCACCGAGTTCTAGGAATGTTTGGTTTAGTTCTGTATTTAATAATTTTAGACACTGCCTTGCTATTGAGGTCAGATATCTTCGTTTCAGGGCAAATTGTAGGTCTGTCCCTTTTGATTTAGCAACGAATTTCTTACAATTAGTCAAGATACCCTAAATCTCTGTTATTTTAGTTTGCTTGGTCCGACTGGTATAGGCCTTCGTTTTCTTTAAATTCGCGAGGAGCTAGTATAGTGCATCTCCCGCATCTAGAAATTTATCCATGCCCTTTGGCAATGGAAGAAGAGGTCAAGGAGAATAGCAATCGAATGTTCCGTGTAGTGTTCTAAAAATGTATGGTTTTCATACCAATTACTAAAATCGAGACTTAGTTATACTAAAATCGGATACTTAGTTGGTTGGGTTTGTTTTCTTTGTTTATCGGCGCACCGAGCGCGCGATGTTCCAGGTTAGGAGGGTTTCGACCTCATCCATCAACTCTCGTAGTGCTCGGATCTCGCGTTGGCTGTATCGGCAGATGACGGTGGCTCCGGCTGCCTGGGCACATATATTCTCCGCTATTTTGTAGTATGCGGCAGCTTCCTCCGGCGGCAGCAGACTCTCTTGTAGTCGAAACGACACCCTGTCTTTCAGCTCTCGTAGCATCTCCTTGCACATATTTGCAAGGGCGGCGTTAGTGCCGTACTCCGTGGCGTTCTCCATGTTAGTTAATGTAGTTGTTCACGTATAAGTCTATTGCATTCACGGGTTATGGTTGCTATAGTTTATCTCTCTACACATGGGCCGATAGATTATTCAGCCTCACGGTGCGGGCAGCGACCCGCTCGATGTGCTGACGGTGCAGTTTAATTAATAGTTTGGTTGCAATGTACCCAACAGCGGCGGCGGCCAGCATACACAGCGCGACGGTTTGCGCATCACTTTGTTGTTCGTTAGCGGCATTAGCCGCAACGGGCGCGACGATTTCGTCCGCACTAAACCAACCCATTGTAGGGTTTTGTAGGGTTTTTTTTTCAGATCGCGGGGCACTTCACTGGTTTCAAATGACAACGCAGCTTTCACACACGACACGGCGTGAAACACAAGGGCATCAGTCCTTAGATCAGTACGACCATTTTAAGCTGGTCACTTATGTCTCATGTGGAACCATTATTCGTCTTCACTAATTTGTTTTCCAATTTGACGTATCACAATGAAGCACATTCTACAGAATATAGTAAGGGTTATGCTTTCCTCCACCGCAGCGTGGGTTAAACCATCCCTGGCTTAATACATCAGCATCACACCATCGTTATCTTCGTCAGCGTAAAGTAACACTTATTTTGCGCAACATAATGATTATTTTTCTGTTTTCGCAAAAGTTCACTTCACGGCATAAAGTATACACACTTTCCTGGTTAACATTGATTTGTATTTTCTAGTTTCCGGCGCTGGAAAGAGGTAATTGTTTCTGCATCACTTAAATTCGTTCACATTTCCACACTTTTAGCGCATGCTCTACTCAGCATTCCATGCACTGGTTTTTCATTGTTTTAAACTAGAAGATGATGACTTCACTGGTAAGGATTTCTCGGGGAGAGAACAAAAAAAAACAATTGGTAAAGCTGCGCCTCCTGGCAGGATCGCCATGACAAGTCCCTGGGGGACTTGGGGGGTTATGATGTGATACCGTTGTTCTAAGTTGAGAACGCACGTCTTGCTTCCAGCACGGTCGCGATTAGACTTGTGACAGTGAAATTCGTGATCAGGCCTAACATTTTTAAGAAGGTTCCGTTTAAAAATTCAAGATGGTCATTTTCATTGGTACTCTAATATAAACCTACCTAGATATATCGACATCGAATAAAATAATTTTTTTGGCCGTTATAGCGGAACATTTTAGACCGTAAATCGAAAACGTGCATCAATTGAAGAGGGCCGTTGTAGCGAAATGCCGTTTAAAGAGCGGCCATATAGCGAGGTATGGGTGTACGTTGGCGAATCAAAAGTAGCGTTACATAGTCTGCTCAGTGCATTAGCGATTTTAGTTCCGATGTCCGGACGAAACTCGGAATCGAAAAGTGTACAGTACAGGTTCATCGTGGACGATTGGTAGAGACCGAGAATTCCGCGTTAACGAGAGTGTAATTCACGATTTGGTGGAAGGCGAAAATTCATGAATTTCGATATCGGGCAGAAATTTCAACGAAGAGAGAAATTTATTCATTACTGCTGACCAGGCAAACGTTGTTCTGCCAAATAAATTATTTGTAGTGAATATTTTGGGTGTTGAATAAAACACACTAATGTATTGTAAGTGTGTTTGAATATTTTAACGATCTTTAAAATAAATCGAATGTGACCGGTCAAAAAACGAATTAAATGATTTGAACGAAAGGTTATATGATGTTTCTTGGTGTATTTCATTAACGTAACTGACATGTTTGATCTCTTAAAAGTTAAACGTCAACTGAAAAAAAAAAAGACGGGTGGGTAATGTCGGGGACATAACCGGAGTGACGTAGGACTATACAAAGGGGACAGCTTTTGTTAAATATATATTTTAAATATATTGTTTTATTTTCTTCTCCTACGTGATTACCTACCTATCTACCTGAAAAATGGATTAGTTTACTGTTTACTCTTTATGAATATGTTGATGGTTCTGAAAAGAACCTTTGGTGTTGTGTTTTTGTTATCACTCGATATTCCCATCTTGTTCGGTTAAACCTTTCTGTTTAGCTATTGCGTTTGCCACTCGCCACAGCTTTCAAAGTTGGAAAATTTCTTCCCATGCAGCTTGTGACATATTTTACAGTAAATTACATTCAATGGCAATGGCATTTTAACCTGTAATTGAACATTTGCGATGACAGTGGTACAATGTCGACTTTCAATGTGGGGTCATAATTTGGACCCCGAACTCTATGTTTACAAAAATGTCCAACTAAATATGTCACATTACAGGTCCGTCCAATTAGCTAAATGTTGAGATAAGTGTAAATTACTGTACTTTCAATCTAGAAGCAATTTAAGAATTGATGAAAATCAATAAGCTCAGAACAACTGCCAAATTCACATACTCATCATATCCTGACAAACAAATTATGAAAAAATCAATTTGTGTTTCATTATTATTTTGGATAATGTTTTAGAAAGCATTGAACTGTATTTCCTAAACTCTTTTTTGGAAGGTTTAATGGCCCTGAAAAGCGCCTTGATTAATGGAATGGTTCCAATTTAGAAAACTTAGTACTCGTGGTTTTGAAAAAAACCATTTCGAACGCCCTCGATGCCGCCTTGTTCTGGATTTGCCACCAAAGCAGTTTGTATAAAGAACAAACTTTTTACTTCTGCTACCTGATGCCGTTTTGCGATTGCGTTTGCCGCTCGCCACTCGCTGCAACTGCCTGTTATCTTGATGTCCACCGAACCTAATGTGTTCTGTTCCGAATGCGGGTTTTCTTATCGTCGCGAGCAGCTTTGCAAGCTAACTCGATCACTTCGGCGGCCGAAACTATATAACGCCGGCTAGGTGGACTGGTGCACTGGTACTAACGCGCTCGGCCTAGCTACCCTTGCGGGGAACTCCAGATCAACACGGTTCGAGCGGGATTTTGCCTTTCCCTTCACTTTTCCTCCTTTACCATGTCCAGACATGGCTGCTTGGGTTGGTTTGTTGATTTGTTGTGATGCGAACCGATGTGGTGTACGGTTTGAATGAGAATGATCGTTACGGCAGCGGAGCGGGGATTTTTAAGCTGACTGGCTGGCTCGAGAATTACGCATGTGTGAGACTGCGACCAATGTTTCGTTCATTTTTTTCTTTTTCCTTTCCAATCGTGCTTCATTGTATTTCGCTGCTGCTCTGATTGCCCGTTTTGGTCGGTACGATTTGAGAAGCACAAAATGGACCAATCAAAAATGGGCACATAGTGCATTTTGACAATGCTTCTTATTTCAAAATTATTCAATTATTTATCTCAAGAAAAATGAAATGTTATTCGTTATGATAGATGCGTGGATATATTTTCTATCAATTGATGCAAAAACCTTTGCGATCTATTGAGAAATGCTCGAG
This sequence comes from Toxorhynchites rutilus septentrionalis, assembly GCF_029784135.1. Taxonomy (NCBI): domain Eukaryota; kingdom Metazoa; phylum Arthropoda; class Insecta; order Diptera; family Culicidae; genus Toxorhynchites; species Toxorhynchites rutilus. The sequence goes on from NC_073745.1 coordinate 173,470,419, forward strand.
TTATAAGCGTTCCAAATCTTGCATTTTTCCTACTTGTTCAGTGCCTAGATTTCCATTTCACCCCCTATATCTTCCGGTTAGACGTAGTCCTACGTCAATAATATAAGTTTGTCGTAAAGTAGAAAAAATTAAATATAGAAAATCAATATTTATTGCTGTCTCCTTGTTAGAAAATACGTGCATGTGATTTTCAACATGGCTTAGTTTATAACAGCTTGGTCTCGTTCATAAATTGGAAAACAGCGATACGCCAGCTAATTTCAATGGAGCTGATTAATCGGCCTGTTTGGAATCGCGTTATTTTATCGTTGTCATTCAATCGAGGAGTATTCACATCGGTAATCTAAGTTTGAAACACAGCCATATTGCTTCCTTTATTCATGGATGTTTTTATTACTCTTCACCGATTTGTAGAACTCAATATTCATATATGCATATGAATGATCGGATTTTACAATTCAATCGAAATCGACTTTTACACTCTTAAATTCGTTCGCCTTGTCGCGAAACAATGGTCAAAATAAGTCATCCGTATTCGTGGTTCAATTTACTCTCTATCTGATCGCCATAATTCCGGAAATAATTCTAAATTGTTGAAATTTGAATGAAAATTATTATTCGATTTGTTTTGAATGTAAACGCTCGAAGAATTTTTATGTTTATCATATGGTGATTTGACATGGTCAAGAAACGCCAATTCAAGATAAATAAAATAAACAATTCAAGATAAATAAAAGATAAATTTTGCGTGTTTATTCCACCCGAAAAACCATTACTATTTTTGATTCATAGAAATAGAACATAGAACATGGAGACCAATGTTGTTTACGTCGAATTGCGTGGCAAGGTTGTCACATTTGCTCAACTCGATTGGACTTGAGCTTGAACAGAATGCAAAATTGCGCTTTTTCCATTCAACAGAATACAACCAATGTATGTGGGGACGAATACGATCGAACTTCATTTTGTGTTTGAACACACGCGCAATGTCATGACAATGCATTGCGCTTTGGCCTGGCTAATAACTAAAGCTGTGTCGACGTTGCTCATGATAGTGTGATTAAATTTCTCGTGTCACCGTGCTATCATGATTTCAGCAGCACTTGTGCTTTGGATCTACACACGTGCTCTCCAGCTGATGTTTTATCAGGGTTGATGGCAATAGCGTGATTGTCATTTTGTAATCCGAGCAAATGTGATTTGAAGAATTTCGATAACTCATTGTGCTCATTCAAAAAGGCTTCCAGCTCGTCGGAGATGCTCCCTGATTTAGATGAATTGATGTTACTTGTGTATTTGTAGATGGATGTTCAATGAACCGGGCGTTACGTTATCAGTCATTGAACAACTTAAATGAATTCGTTCTGTTGAAAAAACGAACAACGGTTAAATTAATAGAATATTTTTGACACAAAAATAATAAAATCGCAATTAAAAATAGGGAATTGTGGTCAAAATTTAAGGTTATATGTAAATTTTTGGAAAAAATATCCAGATCTTTTTTTCTGCATAGAGCCACCCTATTCGGTATTAAATGTATGGTTATCCGTATCCTACCGGTATCATATATAGTTTACAACCTATTCTCATACCTAGTAAGTATTTTGAGTATAATTTCATCAAAATCGGTCGAGCCGTTTCGGAGGAGTTCGGTAACAAACACCATGACACGAGATCCAGATCTTTTTTTCTGCATAGAGCCACCCTATTCGGTATTAAATGTATGGTTATCGGTATCCTACCGGTATCATATATAGTTTACAACTTATTCTCATACCTAGTAAGTATTTTGAGTATAATTTCATCAAAATCGGTCGAGCCGTTTCGGAGGAGTTCGGTAACAAACACCGTGACACGAGATTTTATATATATATAGATTACAGCGTATAGCGATTGTTCAAGTTTTGGTCAATTATATATTCTGTTGCCTAAATGATTTGCTATCGTGCAGCGCCCCATTACGAATAGATTTCAATAAGATTATCCAACCAGATTGTAGCAAAAGACCCCAATAGGAATAGAAATAGGGATGTAGGAATTTTCCATACGAATGGAAAATTCTATGAGTCATTACAGGAATCATAGGTAGAAATAGAGATATAGTAGGTAACAGATTAGACAAACTCTACCTGGAGTTTGTCGGTAGGATTTAGGATAGTGTAGGTTTCGTTAAGATGAATGGGAAAAATAAAAAAGAGTGAGTTTTGAGACACGAAAGAGGACGGTCATTGTCTCTCTTGTTAGAACGGAAAAGAAATCCAGTTGCCTAGACCGCTAGGCAACGCCTCTCATGTGGTGACAGCGGAAAAAAGTGCTTCTAAGTACAGGGCCATTTTCTGACTGGTGAGTCGCAGTGTGTGGAGTGCAAGAAAAAGAATTGGGTCTCGCTGCGCGTGCCAGAAGTGAAGCCGTGAAGAAGAAGAAAAATTGCTCCGTGCAAAAGAAGACTAGGGTTTTCTCCAGCCAGCAATCAATTAATCAATCGGCATATGGTTATAGTTTTGTGTTACTTTATTGATAAACCCTAGAGTGTAGAGAGAATAAATTCCTTCATCATCCCGTGGTGAAGAATACAGTGGCAGGTCGGCACCTACGGTTAGCTAAAGTTTGATAAAGTTCCGGTGAATTGTGAATTTCGAAAAAAAAAAGAAAAACACTTGCCAAGTTTTCCAAGTGTGTGTAGTGTTGTGCACATATTTTTTTTTGTACGCCTAAAGTTGCAAGAAAAAGAAGAAGATGCGGATTAAGGAAGTTTTGGTGATTACAGTTGGGTAAGTAAAAAAAAAAACTTTAAAACTATTCTATTTTACGATTCGACTGAAATAATCTTTTGGATTTTTTTTTTTAAATCCGTTTAAGTCAAATTCGATCGTTCTATGCACGAGCGACAACCCTCACCTTGTCACAAAACAAACGTCAAAATAATTCACCCCTATTCGCGTACTTTCTATCGAATTGGAAAATGCGAAAGCAGTTTTTTTTATTGTTAAAATTTAAATGAAAATAACTTGATGTATAGTGAACCTGTTCACGAATCAATACGGTGCTCCTAATCGCATAGTGTCTCAAGCAACAAAATCTTTGTTTGTTAAAAGTGAAAAGTGTTGATCTTTTCGGATACATATTGCTGCCATTAATTATACATTTATAGCATCTATGGTAAAAGTACTGTTTTTTTTTTTTTAAATAAATAAATAAATAATAATAATTTCGATCAGTACGACGCCCATGCCCAAATTTAATATGACCGGAAGAGTTAAAACTGAATGAAGTTAATACAATATATATATATTTTCTGGAGTTTATATCAATTATATCTTTTTTTTCCCAATAACGTCTAAAAATACACAATAGCAATATAACAGATATATTATATATATAGATTAAAAAAAATAGTCCTGACATACCCCTAACGTTTTCTTTTAAATTTCCTTGCATCTCCACCAAAACTTTATCCATAATATAATCGTCTTCTATTTGAGAAGAAGATTGTTTGGATCTGTCAAAGTAACTAATTATATTTATTTATTGAAATTGATATTATGATATGAAAAATAAATGAAGAAAGGTATTATTGTGTTAGGGATAGTGAATGCAGGAATTGTTTCAAAAGATAAAGTCGGGAAAATTCAATGTGCGAGACCTGAAAATATACGAATTACTGCGATGTTCATATATAAATAAAAAAGACATTAAATATTTTAATGATACAAGAATATGAACTATGAACTTTGAGAATATTAACTATACCTTTGTTATCGTGTTTCCATGTATCAAAAGAAAATGTATTTTTCATCAAATTATCTCAATTTTACCCGTTGAATTAAAATTATGAAGATTTTTTGTAAACTGATGCTATTAATAAAAACCAAAATCAAGTGTATTCATAATTATCAAAAAAAAATAGATCTCTATTTTAAACATGGTTTAATTAGTCATGCGTTTTGATAATCTAATATCTACTGTTTCATAATGCGTTGGTTCAAACTTGCATTGATGTCTGAATATATATTTGAAGGCGAAGAAATATGATATTGCTGTATTGTGCAGTTGTGATTGAGAATTTACGTACATGAAGATAAGAATTGTTATAAAAGGGATTTCTGGAATTTTTTTTTCTCCTTCCGAGAATTTACAAAAATTCAAAATACAATAGAAAAAAAAATGTATGTTTTATTTACGATATGCATTTAACAATTTTCCATTTGAGAAGAAGTTGCTGAAGAAGAAGCATAAAAAGTTTGGCTCTATTGAATTAACATGGTTAAAAATCGTCCATAATATATCCATGAAGGCTTATCATTGGTACTCATAGTAATTTTGAATCGTTGGGTTTTGTTTACATATTAAAAATGGATTTCAAAGTTTCATACGAGCGATTCATTCAAAATGTGAAGTACCAGTTAATAAGAATCGAGAAGAACATTGAAAAGGATGTTTCCGAGTGGGAAATTAAACTTGCCCCATCAGATCGAATTAGCGTCAAAGCGAACGTGCTCGATAGCAAGGGTACAACATTTAAGGATCACGAATGTAAACTGGAATCTAAAATCGTCGAATTTGAACAAAGAGTTGTAAAGCTTGAAAAGGAGAAGGATCGCATGAAATTAGACATACTGAATCTCAAGCAAGAAAAAAGCGTATTATCGAATAAGCTGAATCATTTTCAAGAGCTAAAACTATTCGAATATAGATTGAATAAAACTCTAGAACGAAAAATTCGTAATAAGACTGATTTAAAGGCACAAGTTTCTAATAATTTATAAGAGATAGGTCGATTGGAGAAACAGCTCAAAAATGAGAAAAATTTCCACTCAGCTATCGAGAAGGAGAAAAAATCGCTGGAGAGAAAAATCGAAGAGCTACAGAGACAAACCACCGAGTCGAATAAAGCAAATCCCCAAAACTTAAAGCCTCTTAAAGCCAAAAAGATGATGAAGAAGAAGAAAGCAAACCACGAAAATATTTATAAGTGTAAATCCAGGCTGAAAGAGAGTAAAACGAAACTAAAATATGCAGACCGTGAAAATTCCCAATTGGCTGAAAAAAACTTTTTTTTGGTAGAAAGCAACCGGAAAACATCTGAAGAGATAAAAAAACTGCGAACATCGTTTCAGGTAGTCGAGGATGCCCTCAAGCAAGAGAAAAAGAAAACCCAGGAAATAAACACGCTACTGGAAAAATGGAAGGAAAAATTTCACGAACTGGAAGAAAAAATTCAAACGACAGTGCAAAACCAGGCTGCATATGAATTTCCAATGGTAACGGCGATACAATGTATCCCGGAATTCCATGGCAAATCAGAAGAGTTGCAGCCTTTTTTGATGCAGATTGATTATTTTTCAAATGCCTTTCCTGAAAATGCTGACCAAAAACCACTACTAAATGTAGTATATACAAAACTAAAAGGCGAGGCTCTCATGCGTCTTCATGATATGACGCATGTGAAACTGAATTTGAAAAATAGTTTCCAATTAGAAAAAAGTATTGGAACAATAATTAAAGAGATCGAAACACTAAAACAAAGCAGTCACGAATCTTATAACGAATACAAAATTCGCGCTAAAGAATTATATAGGTTCGTAAGCGCTCTGCCGGAACACGGAAATGAGTCGTATGCGAACACTGCTTTGAGGAAGCATTTTTTAGCGGGTCTCAAAAGTAACGCTTTAGCCTTGACAGGAAAGTCGCAACGGGATAAAACATTCCCAGAATTACTTGACTGGTTTCAGAAAGAAATCGATGAGGAGGAAGGACTACGCGAGATCCACAACAGACTGCAGTCAACAAGGATGAGAACATCGCAACAACAACAAAATAATTACAATAGAAGCACACAAGCCAACAACTACAACTACAATCGTAATAACAAAAACAACAGAAGAGGAAATAATAACGATTATAGAGAACAACGCAACAATTATCGAGGAAATAACAATAACTACAGAGGGAATAAGAGCAATTATCGAAGAAATAATATCAATTTTGGAAAAAATTACAACAATTATCAAGGAACTCGAAACTTCGATAACAATAACGGCTATAATAATAACAACAATTCCAATCCCAACGAAAACTATAGGGAAAATAATAGAAACGGGGGTTATTACAAAAATAACAACAATAATTACAGGCGACATAAGGATAACCAGAATAGCTAAGCTATCTCTGTTAGGGTAGCCATGGTTAACAGATACAAAAGAAAAAAAGATTATTTAGGGGGAAAATAAATCGGTGAAATAATTAAAGAGGATAATGAAATTACAGAAGAGATAGAATAATAGGAAGAAAAAGGGAATAATAGGAAGAAGAAGGGTTTTTTTAAAGAAGAAAAAAATTACAGAGAAAATTCAATGAAAAAAAATTAAATGGAGAAAGGATAAATGTATGAAACGAATGAAAATTATGATTTATATATAAAGCGTAAAGACAATCAAGGAGGAATAATCGAGAAAAACAAAGGTGTAAGGCGAATTCATTAAAACAGTTGAAAGAGTCAAAGCACAAGTGAAGTAAAATATTTTTTTTTGAACAGTTGAAACAGCTAACAGCTAACTACAAAAACAAATTAACTATTATATTTTGGTGTAATTTTTTTTTGTTTATATATCCATAATAAATAAAGTTCCAAGTATTTTCACAGATCGCACCTAGGACCTACAAAAAGAGGGGGGAGAGACCGCATGTTTTTAGGACCGGAACAGAGTGACGCCACACATCAGCAGAGAGGAAAAAAAGTTGTAATTATGTACACTGTAAAATGGTCAAACTGGTAAGACGAAAATTAATTTTCAACGAGGAGCGAGACGTGGTCAGGCAGGCAAAGACAGATCTCAGCATACCGCTGATGGGAAGAGGAACGATTCGGCATCCCAGCCGGATGCTCGCAAGAAGAGGACGACGAGTCATGCGGAAGGTCGATGGTCATTGGTGTTGGGTGCTGTGGGACGACGGAGCGAAAACAGGAAGCAATTCGAGAGTCGATGAAAGTGGATTCCATAATTGGAGTAATGACTTTGTACACTTTACGTTGAAGTAAAAGATTACAACAGTCTCAAAAATGATTTTTTTTCGCCGGAAACTGATAATACTATTAAGGATGAACAGGATCTAAAATAAGGATCAAAGATGAACTGAAGGAGATGACATTTAATGATTGGAGAGCCTAAACTGCTATAATTGAAACACTACAACCGGAGCAGCAAATGAAGCTCTAAAACTAGCAAACAAAAACAAGTTCTTGAAGTTGAATTTCATTCCAACGATGACGTGGTGGAATTATGGACCGTTCTAAAAGGTTGTTCAGGAATGGAACCCAGAAACACGCAACAGTGGATCAAGACGGATGAGACGTCGCAACGCGGAAGGAGGCAAGCGGCAACTCACACCTAGTACCAGAGACCAACCAATTGACGAGTCACCAGTCAACGAATGTACAGAGCGAAAGAAGATGAGCAGCCGGTGAACAGTTAGACAGTGAAAAAAAAATGTACATTGCCTCAATCAAAAATTTATTGTGACACAATTATACACATTTATATAATATTGAAAAAAAAACATATTAAAACATTGAGCTATTTATGTAGAAAAGTTGATAGAAAAATATTAGCACCGGAACAGGAAAAACAGCTTTACGAACCAATTTTAGGGAAAACTCTTCTAGTTTCCCCTAAAACTCATTGAGTAGGGGGAGATGCAGCGCCCCATTACAAATAGATTTCAATAAGATTATCCAACCAGATTGTAGCAAAAGACCCCAATAGGAATAGAAGTAGGGATGTAGGAATTTTCCATACGAATGGAAAATTCTATGAGTCATTACAGGAATCATAGGTAGGAATAGAGAGATAGTAGGTAACAGATTAGACAAACTCTACCTGGAGTTTGTCGGTAGGATTTAGGATAGTGTAGTTTTCGTTAAGATGAATGGGAAGAATAAAAAAGAGTGAGTTTTGAGACACGAAAGAGGACGGTCGTTGTCTCTCTTGTTAGAACGGAAAAGAAATCCAGTTGCCTAGACCGCTAGGCAACGCCTCTCAATCGTTCACACGTTATCGCGTGTTCGACATAATATTTATTTCAATAAATACAAGAAACAACAACCGGAACAAAAATCGAAGTTTTGCTCGATAAAGACAAAATGCAATTTGCCACAATCATCATTTTATCACGAACTATTTTACCGCCTAGTTGATCGATCAAAGCGCATTGACGAAGCTCTGTAACAAGCATAGTGTTGCATCGTACTCCGTCAGTCACCATTTGACTAAAATTTTTGTCAATAGAAAGTGGCTAACATGACTGATCAGTTGTCAGTGAAATTGATGAAAAAGTGCAGCTCTGCTCAGATGCTGACGAGCCACGTTAGTCACTTTCTATTGACAAAAGTCTTGGTTGTCTGCTAACTGACGGAGTACGATGCAACACTATGCCTATTTCTGAGCTTCGTCAATATGCTTTGACCGATCAAGTAGACGGAAAAATTGTCAGTAACGAATTGATGATTGTCGAAGATTGCATTTTATCTTCATCGAGCATCGAGCTTCGATCTTCGTTCCATTTGTTGTTGTTTTTTGTATTTATTTGTATTTATTACTGTGTCGAAAACGCGATAACGTGTGAACGAAAGCAAATCATTTAGGTAACAGTCTATATATTTGACCAAAGCTTGAACAATCTTCACATGCTGAAATAATGAAAAACAAAAAATCTCCCTTCGTTGAAATTTCTTCCCGATAACCAAATTCATGCATTTGAAAGTGTAAAATATAGACTTTTCTTCCACAAACTTTTCAATTCGTAACAACGGTTCGGGAGTTTTCCAGGAACGGGTTTTTAGGTTTAGGCTCGTAAACGAACACGAGACAACCAACACGACTCATGCGTGCCACAATCATAGCGTGGTGAAGCGCATATTCAGTCGCAGTTTGGTGTAAATAACGTGCCACTCGCATAAAATGTCTGATTCACACAGATTTGCGCGATATATTTATTTACTAACACAATCACCCGACCGGTATGCTAAACTCACGGCGCTATATGATTGTTCACTAACACAACCACCACAACCGGTACGACCAGCACGAGAAACTGTGGTTCAGCCACAGCGTCACGCGAGTCGTATCTCACGAGCGCTCCACAATATCGCGTCATCTGGTCAATTTGCGCCGTTATATCTGTTTTCAATTGCCACAAAAACAGGCGCTATATCGTGACAAGTTACTCGCGCTATACGCGTCTCAATTTGCGCCTGGCCTTATAACAGACTTACTTTATTTTATACTCGTGTGCAAGGATGGAACACAAGGGAGCATGATGTGATTTACGATTAATCGCAAACTGCACAGATCGCAATCTGTGCAAACTGCGACTAACTATTAATCCTCACCCATCATAACCAAATGATTTTCTCTCGGTAACTCTGAGTTGACCAAAGCATTGCTAGACTGAAACTAGTTCGAATAATTGAGTTACTCTCCTTCCTCGTTTTGTTTTCAACTCCTAACAAGAATTTGCTCCATGGGAATGAGTGTCTCTATGACGTACGATTCTCGCTCTCTCGTCCGGGCGTTCAATTTTCCTTCCACGTTTCTTTGTTTTTAAGAGGCTTTAAACTTTGCAGTTCATTCGCCTCCACTTCAATTTTCCTTTCCGAGCGCGTTTACTTCGATGAAACTGGGTAAAATAAAAAATGCGCTACAGCAGATAGGACGACTTTGATGTTTCATGTTTCACAGAGGATTTCTCAGATGGTGTTTAAATTAATCAAGAGACTACAAACAATAATCTTCCTCAAATCACTAATTTTATGAGTTAATGTAAATGCGTTATTGGCCAAGGCTATTACGACATCGAACACGTGGTCTTGCGAGATATATTTTTCCCTCTGCCCAAATACAGACCACTTTTTTCGGGGCCGAGTAAACTGGTGTCTAGAAAAGACCTTGATTACCTTGAATTAATGAAAAAACATAAATTAGCGCAAATATGTCAACATGTGTTCTTTTGTGTAAGCACGTAAATATTTGCTCATCATTTTTTCGGATTGTGGCACTCTACATAATTTGTATTGCACTGCTTCTAGTTCCAGCTTAATGCTGGGAAGTGCAAAAATTCTATAATAATAATAAACAATAATTAAAAAAAGGTAAAACACTAGAGTCTCAGCTTTTAATATGCTGGACCAGACGAGAAAATCATGTCGATCCACAGCGACCGGTGCGAGCGCTGATAGATTAGCGAAATCTTACCTGTGCTTCGCCTAGACCGAGTTCGATATTCTCTATGTTCTTTAGCACTATATTAGATTTATCTGTATCCTTTTTATTCCCTTCTTTGAAGTTCGATATCAGGGTTAGGTGCTCTACACGTAAAGCTTCAAGGCCCTGCAGTACAGTTTTTGTGTTTGTTATGATTTCCTCCTGGGTTATTTGTGTCATTATGAGTTGTAGTGGAGCTGAAATATGTAAAAGAAAGAAACAGATGACTACATTTATCAAAAATTACGTGTTTTGATATAGTCTTTAATTTCTGTTGTAGGAGTAAGTTCATAGTTTTGAAAACAAGAGCTTTACGATGGAGGCGCGCCAAGCTTATAATATTTGTGATAAAGGGTGTGTCACATCAAATTGCATCACGGAAAAAACGCTGTAGAAATTCGCCCAGTAGACCGATCCTTTTGAAAATTTTAGACAGTTAAATAAAAACTATTAAACAACTTTTGGCATTTTCTTTTTATTCATACTTCGAGCCCAAGCCCGTATGCTCGCACCTTCCTCTTTACCCCGTCCATAAGGTTCTGTACAACGTCAGGTTGTAGTTTTTTTTGAACAGAAATCCATTTTCTCTTGAAGTCCGCCTCCGATTTGACAACTTTTGGGTACTTCCGGAGGGCCTGCTTCATAATCGCCCAATATTACTCTATTGGGTGAAGCTCCGGCGCGTTGGGCGGGTTCATTTCCTTTGGCACGAAGGTGACCCCGTTGGCTTCGTACCACTCCAACACGTCCTTTGAATAGTGGCACGAAGCGAGATCCATTTTGAACAATTGTTTGTCTGTTGTGTATCTAGCGCCGGTGCGGTTACAGCGCCGCACACAAGTTTTTGGACGTTTCGTTTGTGTTAACTTGTTTTGTGGATAAATTGTATTATTTTTTAATTGTGTAAAATAAACAATTTCATTGCTCTTTGTGGTCATAGAAGCCTTACCGGTCGTCGGGTAGGGGTCAGGCTTCCCCCGTAGTGCGCGCTAACGAAAACATCTAGTGGTGCCTGCCAGAGTTTGAGTAGTCGTTGGGCCGCCGCCATGACGGGCGACCCCGGCCCCGCACGCACGGTGTGGGGCCATAAAGGCGGTGGAAACCACCGCAAGATTGGAGGCAGTTATTTGGGGGCAACACTACCAAGATATATGGATCCGACTGGTGAACACGGTAAGCTTATCATATTGCGTATTACTGGTGTAGGCGATAACACTAAAGATAAAGACCTCGCCCCCGCTCCCTTTTTCATTCGCAAATCTGTTGAGAACTGTGTTGGCGAAATAGAGGGTGCTTTCCCTGAGAGCAATGGTGCGGCTTATGCTCATAAAGTTAGAAATAAAAAAAAAAGCGGAGGCTCTGTTACAATTGACACAACTTTCAGGTGAACGAACGTTAAGTCACCTACCATAAACACTTGAACAGTACCAAGTGTGTGGTCAGCTGCGCACAGACAACAAATATGTCGGAGGAGGACATTGTGGACTACCTAAAAGATCAAAAAGTGACAGCGGCTAGAAGACGCAAACGGCGGACCGGTCCAGACATGGTAGAAAACACCCCTGCGTTAATCCTGACAGTAAATGGCACATGTACACCTGAATTTATTTATTTCGGATATCTTCGAGTCAGAACAAGGCCGTATTACCCCTCGCCCATGCAGTGCTTCCAATGCTGGGCGTTCGGTCACACAAAAACAAGGTGCAGACAAAACACGCCAACCTGTGGAAATTGTTCCGTTAACCATGTGATCCCGGCTGAAGGTCCCAAATGTCAGCAGCCTTCGTTCTGCAGCCGATGCAAATCCACAGACCACAACCTTGCCTCCCGTTCCTGTCCGGAAAACGGAAAGGAGAATATAATCCAAAAGATTAAAGTAGACCGGAACGTCGACTATAAAATGGCAAGATTGATCTTTGAAGCAGAAAATGGTCGGCCAGTGAGCTATGCCCAAGCTGTCAGAGATGACCGAGCTCCTGACCACACACCAAACAAGGAGGCAGCCCCGGATCGAAGGCTAAATGACCTGGTAAAAAAATAGGCGAAAAAGACCTTACCATCGCGAGCATGGCCGCGTCAATGGAGTTACAACGCGTCGAGGCGTTGAATAACACGCAAATGATCAAGTCTCTGGTGGATAAAATCGACCAGATGGCTCTGGTGGATAAAATCGACCAGATGGCCAACACACTAGCGGCCATGGAGCAACGACTAGCCCAGAAGGATAAAATCATAAATCTTCAACAGAAAGAAATATCTAAAGCCAGGTCATCATTGCCACAAACAAAAAGTGTTTGAACATCCGGGGTAACACAAGTCACTCATTCCAGCCACTCCTCCTTGATAAATACTCCTACATCCTCCCGACCGGTCAAATCCACTTTATCTCCAAAAACACCGAAGGAAAAAACAAATTTATCACCACAAAATTCCAGCTTGGTCATTTCCTCCGACTCTGACATAGAATCCAACGAACTAGACGACACGCTTACGAAAACACCCTCTCCGTCTACACCAGTACTACAAACTGTCCAGCCCGGAAATCGAACCACTACAACTGCAACGCCCTCGAATAAAAGAAAACCAGAATCTCCACTTATCCAACCACCGAAGGACATCCGTCAGAGATCGCTGACAGTAGGCAAGCATTGCCTCCAGATACCCCTCGACCCAATCAGCGATCAGACTCTCCATACCCGCTGCCGACCAATGGAAAGGATCGTCAGCCCAAATAGTGTCCCGTCCAAATCCAACCTCACCTGTCGCCAGCCACCACTCCACCAATCAGCTCTCCGGTAGGGATAGTCGGGGCACATTAGATGCGGACGCTACAGCCCCGCCGGAATCGACGGACAACCTCCGGCATCTTTCGCCGCGAACTGTCGCTGACCGAAGCAGTAGCGCCCCAGGTTTGCAGGGCCCCAGCAGTGCGGACGTTACACCCCCACCGGAACTGCTGGACAACCTGCGGTCGAAGAAACAAACCAACGTCGATGAAGAACGGAACCCAGTGATATTCCCTGGTAGTCGAGGCCCCGTCAGTGCGGACGCTATAGCCCAATCGGTACTGGCGGACTACCCCCGGCACCAGGGAGATGCAGTATTCAACGATCCAGCTTTCGGGACGGCAACACCTGTTCCCCGACGAACCATGTAGGAATTGTACCTGAACTCGGGACGCACAAGGGTGGCAGCAACTGTTCCCCGAAGGACCACGTGGGACCAGTGACAGAAATCGGGACGCACAAGGGCGGTAACGTCCGCTCCCCGAAGGACTGCGTGGGAACTGCATCAGATCTCGGGACGCACAAGAGTGGAAACACTCGTTCCCCGATCAATCTCACTGGAGTTCCTTCTACCGACATTTTTCGACTCCCGCTACCCTGTACTGTCATCACCGAAGTATTCACCACCAAGCCACAAAGTAGCACAGAGGATTGCAGTGACGCCGAACCGCTTTTTTCCCGCCGTCGGGTCAAGTGAGCGAACGCTGGTTGAGACTTCTACTCCCAGTTGCCGCGTACCGCTGTCTCGTTCTACAACACCGCCCATCGGAGCCACTGCGGTCCTTCAAGCTGCTGACCCAGCACCATCCACAGTTGACGTCCCAATCCGCCGAGATCCGCTCGCCTCGCTGTCAGGGCTAAGTCGGTCGCCACAACAATTCCACTGGAAGCTCATGCCAGGCCTGCTTCGCCCATGCCAGTAGAAGCACAGTACAATGCCGATATCTGCGATGCATGGAGACGTAGTCGAGGAGATTTCACGCAAGCTATGACCGAGAGTTCCAACTCCCCAACGAACCCTCCCACGTTTCCTCGACTGCCTCCGAGTGGCAATGCTGCCCAACCTGTTATCTTCGGTGGAGTTCAAGGGGGAATCGTCGCATCCAGTACCACTACACCTCCAATTCCTCATCACACCGTCCACCAGCAGCAAACAGTTCGTGTAGAGCGTCCGTAGCAATCGGTCGCTTTGTTAAGTTCATTTAAACCCAATCGTTTCGCGCAAATTTGGATTGAAAGTTGGACTCCGCCACCCGTAGTTCTCTAAGCTGGCGCTCCGCCACAGTGCTTTTTCTGATCCGAAAGTGTCGTAGTAAAGTGCTGCGACCCTGTTTCGATTACGTGTGAAAGTAAAAGGGTACAAGGAAAGAAAGAGCTATTTCAATATTTGCGTCTCCATGTGATTTGAATATTCATATTCAAGAACGGATAAACAACTCAGTGTCTCCATCGTATCGCTTAGAGGTGAAAGCAATGAACCTGATTTATTTTGTGATCGCATTACTCACGTGAGTACTGCATGGTATCTTCTTCTTAAATGGCACTAACGTTCCTAGAGGAACTTCGCCGTCTCAACGTAGTATTACTTGCGTAATTTTTATTAGTACTTAGTTCAGATTTCTATGCCAAATAACACGCCTTGAATGCATTCTGAGTGGCAAGCTCTAGAATACGCGTGATTACAGTGCAAGTCGGAGGAAATTTCTTTGATGAAAAATTCCCCCGACCAGAACGGGAATCGAACCCGAACACTCGGCATGTTAGTTACGACTCTAACCACTCGGCCAAGGGATGACCCCCCTGGGTGCATGGTATCTATGAGTGTTGATGAGTGTTGTGATCTTCCGGGAGAGGACTTCCGAGATACTTGGACCCGAGAAATGAGTTTGGCGCTATCGCCACTCTATTACTCACCGGTAAAAATGGTGTTAACTTACCAATCAACCCATTTATAATCGGCAAGAGTTTAGAGGACTTTGCTGGACCAATCGAGCATGCAACTAGTGAACAGAAATGTACTCGTTACGTGATAAGAACGAGAAATGCAGCACAGGTTGAGCGATTGTTGAAAATGACTCAACTAATTGACGGAACGAAGGTATCAATAGAACTGCATCCCACGCTCAACATAAATCGTTGCGTTATATCCTACTTTAAAGTGACCAGATGGTCAGAGGTCTAACGCGGGACACAAAAAACAAAACGTTATGTATATACGTTATGTGAACATAAACCATAGTTTAGAGAGTCTTATTTATTCGTGAAACTCTTAACATGTGTCCTAGCCATTAAACCTGACCTGTAATCACTCAGTTGTGATTTTTAGGTGGTTTAGATTTTGTTTACGCCTGAAAATCTCTCACTCGGTCAGAGCATTTAGGTCTGGCAAGCACGATTACAATTCTATAATTTTCTTCCAATTATCGAATGGAACGCTCGAAAGTTCCAATCTATTTTTCTTCGATTTTAGTGTTATCGTATGCATTAAAAAAATGGACTAATTTCGGAAGGCGATGAAAAAAAAAACTACAAAAAAAAACTTTTGGGCGAATGGTCAAAATGGAGAGACAGCCTACCACCAAAGCCACGAAAAGGTAAAAGAACACGCTGTCATACATCTTTTCATGGACCATGGTTGAGGTTCCGGCCAACTTCCGTAAGGCCGCCAAGCGTTTCATTCACGATACTTCATCAAACAACCCTGTCTCTTCCTGTTCCGTATACACTAGTTATTCCGGCTTATTTAACACGTTGAGCCCTGACCGAGCTAGGGGACCAAAGATGAACTTTTCGTCTGACTCACGTTGGTCCCTGCGGATCAATAGGGGACTTTTATAAAAAACTTTTTCTAATTTTGTTGCTGTCGTTTCCATTTGACACTTTCTAAACAAAAAGTACACTGTCGGTGCGATGAAACCAGCTCAACGTATCTTTGGATGCATTTGAAGGTCTCTTGAACAGTCTGTAAAATAAAAGTTTTTTTTTGTGGTTCATCCATTTAATGAAATCAACATGTTCAAATTGTAATATTGAAATATATTAATATCGCGGGACATTTTCGTTTCTTTTGCCAAATGCGGGACGTTTCGCGGGACATAATCTTACGCGGGACATTTTGTTGAAATGCGGGACTGTCCCGCGTAACGCGGGACATCTGGTCAGTTTATCCTACTTTGATTTGACAACTTAGTGAAGAAAAAATCGAAGAAGAATTGGAACAACAAGGAGTTATAAAAACGAGAAGAATATTGAAGAGCAACGCCAGCCATCATTCTAACTTTTAATCGAAGCATATATCCTGAAACCGTGAAGGTCGGGGTACTTCGTTTGAGAACTCGACCGTGTTACCCGAATCCAATGCTATGTTTTCAATGTTATGAATATCGCCATCCTCGAAAAATTTGCCCGAACCCAATACGATGTTACAATTGTTCCAATGAACACGAGGAAAAAGAAGTGTGCGAAAATGAACCGTTCTGCCGTAATTGCAAGGGAAGTCATCGACCCAGCAGCCGACAATGTGAAATTCACAAAACGGAAGTCGCAGTTATCCATACAAAAATCGACTTCAATCTGTCGCACGTGGAAGCAACAAAACGAGTTTTAGCCGGAAATGGTAGCTACGCTCAGGTAGCTGCACAACCTAGACTCGATCACGCCAGATTCAACGCAAATTAAAGAGAAGCAAATAGAAATTTCCAAACTCCAAAAGGAAGTACAGCAAAAACAATCACTGGAAGAAAAATTAAACATTATTATTGAACAAAACAAACGGAAAGATGACAAAATAAACGAATTGCTAGAATTGATCCAACACAAAGATACGAAATTAGAAAAGCTTGAAATACAAAACCAAAGAATGAAGAAATATCTTGATGCTACACGAATCAGATCACGCTCGAACTCACAGACAAGTGAAACCGACACAGAAACAAGCCGAAAAAAATCTAAACGAGGAACAAGCCAATCATACCATGCGCAACAATATGTCTGGAATTGCAATATGGTGGAATGTCGCCGCCACCGAAGAAAACGTCCAACAACACAAGAAGCCCAATAAAAACGAGACGAACAGCAAACCAACCGATGGTGGAAGAGGTGGATCTCACCGATTTCGAAGCTGATCAAGACGCTTTCAACTTATATAAAACACCTGATAATGAGCCCTCAAAACAATAGAACTCAATCATCACAGTCCAAGTCATGTATCACCACTAATAACTACACCATGCAGCATACCAACACAAATAGTCGGTTTGAGGAATGGGAATGTGTAGTACCAACCTCACTTCTTGAAGAAGCGCAGCAGGCAGATGAATCTATCCGGGACGTCCCACCCCAACCCGTTGACGGTAAAGTCTCCTGTGCGGCCGACTATCGAACGAACAACGCATCACTCGCTTCCTCAAATATAACTACAGACACCAAAGTATCTCGATCAATTTTGATCGGTCATACCAACGAAGAACAAGAAGCAACCAAAAAAAACAACACTATACACAGCCTTTCCCCAGTGCCGATCGCAGTCGGTTTATTCATAATAACAGTGTAGCCAATACGACCACAGGTCAGTAACAACATCATTTTGACACCTACAGATTCTGCCGCTCTCTATGTACGTTTAACAGCAACCCAATCACGTCCCTCACCTGGCGAAGGATCATCGAGAAAATTTGGACAAAATGCCACATCAACCTTTCAACAAATGCGAACTACACAAAGTCTCTCCACAGTGCCACTGTTGTTGGCAATTCAGAAACCAATAATATATTAGTCTCAACAGCGGTTGGCACTGCGGAACACGACGAACGACAGGTCTGCTCATTATTACCGCATCTCCAAAGAAGTATACTGCGCCACTTCTATCCATTCCAGAAAGGACAACCAATGCTCAACACACAAGTGACTCAATACAACACTGTACAAACAGAAGAACGATTTTACGCAGAATATCAACATCATCTTTAATGTCGAACGCAACATCGACAAACATCAACAGATGTTTCGCGCTGCAATGGAATATCCGTGGACTCCGGGCTAACATAAGTGAGCTAAAACATCTCATCGCAAAACATGAACCCTGCATGATAGCTCTCCAAGAGACGAAAGTGAGAGAAACGATCAGCCAGACTTTGTCGGCAAGAACTACCAATTGTTTCTCAAATCAAACCACAAACATTATTGGCAGCATGGCGTCGGCCTCGCGATCCGTGAAGATATACCCTTCGAGCGGGTACAAATAAATACGAAACAACAGATTGTGGCAGTGCGAATCCAGTACCCCATTCAAGCAACAGTAATCTATATTCCACCCAGCACCAAGCGATGTCAGGCGCAGCTGAACGATCTGTTCAACAAAGTGGAAGGTCCAGTGTTTTTCATGGGAGACTTTAATGCCCATCATGCAGCATGGGGTTCGCAGTCATCAAACGTCTTTGGCCATTTCATTGCAGAGACAAGCTTAACCAAACAACTCGTGATCCTAAACAACGGTTCACCCACTCGTATCGATCCAGCTACAGGCAATACTTCGTCAATCGATATTACTCTTTGCTCCGAAAATCTGGCTCAGAAGTTCACCTGGCATACTTTGTCGGATACCCACAACAGTGATCATTTTCCGATTGTTATCTCCTTTCCCGGAAGATCTCATACAAAAACATCACGACAAAAGTGGTATTATGACCGCGCAGACTGGGCTCTATACGAATACACAGTAGCTCATTTAATCAATCCGGACTATGAATAGGATGTCGATAGCTTTACTGAAAAAATATTAGAAGCAGCGACTAAGAGCATACCGAGAAGCAGTGGTCACGTTGGACCAAAAAAGTCACAGGAGGGTTGTGTCCGAGACACGATCGCATAATTGATGTAGGATTCCGTTAGGTTATCTGTTGATTTTGGATAATTACATCGTTAAACTCTTTGATAATGATTAGGTGGACCTGAAAAGGGCCGTTTTGTTTTGTTGTTGGGTATTTGTTCAGTCCACCAGTGTTTAACGGGTGATGATGACAGAAGGATGATAAACAGTCGTTGGATGGTGCGTATCAGATAAAGGATACCGAAGTGGGACGAGATATGATGAGAACCGCCATCTATAATCCTAGACGAGATGCCTCTTGTGATATGTATTGATGAAATAAAGAAAAAAAAATTCACCAATGTAATATAAGATAATTATTAATACCGAACACAATTATCAATTTTTCTTATCAGTAAAAACATGTTACTTTAATATAGCGAAAATATATTTGAAATGGGAAAGGTAATTTTCTTTTATAATTTTTACTTTCTGATTGTTTATTCAACCCAATGCGAATGTTAATTGGACAAACAATACCTAATACTATATGTACTATATGTAGTGAGACTCTATGTTGTACGGAAAAGTGTTAACACAACGGCTATCGTATACAATTTTACACCTACCCTTGTGCTAAATTTTTCACAATACACGATCGGACATTGATATGGAGTTTCACGAAGCAACCAATATTAAAGTTCCAAATTTAAATTTTATTTGCTAGAATTATTCGTATCAATCTTCTTACTTGCAATATAAAAATGCCCCCGACCTTCATGTATTCGCAATGCCGATTTCCATCAGGCAGCTTGGTTTTGATGTCTCTGTTTGGGAACACATCTCGGCGGGAGCAAAATCTCTCCCTACTTTCATATATTTGCAATGCCGATTTCCCCTAGGCAGCTTGGTTTTGATGTCTCTGTTAGGGAACCGCCGCATGTGTCGTCAATTTCGACCAATCAGAAGTGGGTATTTCCGTTAGGATAGGGGTTGAGATTTTTCAATTGTTTGATAGTTAGTTTAATGATATATATTATTTTATTCAATATAAAAAAATTGTTATGGAGTGCCGAAATTGATTGACGCAAAATTTTTTTTTTTCCTGAAAGGTCAATGGCCCTGAGAAGATTCCAAGAATCGAGGGCAGCAGCGCGGAGGGAGATTAAAAAAGCAAAACTGCAATCGTGGCAAGATTTCGTGTCAAAAATTTCACCGGACAGTACAACTGAACTACGGCGAACAGTAAATACTCTACGGGGTAACCGACAGCAGCACAATTTGATACTCAATCGAGTCAACACGCTCACAGACGATCCCGAAGAAGTAGCGGAAGAACTGGCAGAGCATTACAGCAAAAGATCAGCGACTTCTAGCTACCTCCCATCATTTCAGATAAAGAAAGAGCGAACCGAACGACGACGTATGCATTTCCTGCCCAACAACGCTGATGTGTACAACAAAGACATCACTCTCAATGAGCTTCTGTGGGCACTCGACAAAGGGCGAAGTATCTCGACAGGTCCTGATCTTTTAGGGTACCCTATGCTTCAACGGCTTCCGTTATCGGTAAAACAAACACTCCTTCAACTTTTCAACAAAATATGGAACAACGGAACTTATCCTAATAGTTGGCGAAATGCTATTGTAATACCCATTCCGAAACCGACTTACAGTCAACCCGGACCAGAAGCATTTCGACCGATTTCGCTTACTAGCTGCATGGCGAAATCATTCGAACGCATCATCAACCAACGTTTAACCACCAAGCTAGAATCGAAAAGAAGACTTGATACACGTCAGCATGCATTTCGTTCTGGGTGCGGCGTAGATTCATATTTAGCAGAACTGGAAAGATTTCTTCCATTGAGAAATGAACACAGCCTCGTAGCATCTTTGGATCTCTCCAAAGCGTACGATACAACTTGGCGATATGCAATACTACGTACATTGAAATCATGGCGAATCAGCGGTCGTATGATGATTATCCTGCAAAGCTTCCTCTCGGAAAGAACGTTCCAGATGTGTGTGAAAGGCCATTTGTCGAGAGCGCACCATCTAGAAAATGGGATGCCACAAGGCTCCGTTTTATCAGTGACACTGTTCCTCATTGCGATGCAACCCATATTTCAAGTTATACCCAATGGGGTGAATATACTTCTATATGCCGACGATATTCTCCTAGTGGCACGGGTGCGTAAAACGGAATCACTTCATCCTCTACTGCAAATAGCCGTAAAGGCCATTGACAAATGGTCAAAAAGTGTTGGTTTCACCATATCTACCACAACATCACAGACTTTCCATTGTAGTCCTAATGTTCGACGGGACTCGGCACAAAATATCACTATTGATTGTGTTACTTTGCCCCAAGTAAACCTCTTAAAAATTCTTAGCATAACGCTGGACCGGACTTTGAACTTTAAAGCTCACTGCAAATTGGCGAAGAAAGCATGCACACCCAGAATCCGAATTCTAAAAATTATTGGTGCCAAACTTCCACGCGGCAAGCGAACTACTTTGTTGCAGGTTGGTTCAGCTATCGTGCCCTCCAAGTTGGTTTACGGAATTGGATTAACAAACAGAGGAGGACGAACAACCCTTCAAACACTCGCACCGGAATACAATCAAATGATTCGATACGCTTCTGGTGCCAATCTGGTAATGTCAATCTTCCATTGGTTTAACGAGCGTCAGATCGTTTTCTGGAATTGACCAATATACCACTACCAGGAGTAGAACAGCTTTTGAGACGAAGCGATCGTGAGTGGCACTTACCTAAACCATCGACCGTTTGGGATATGAAGAAAGCCGTAAGAGCTGGAGATCCTTCTGAAAAAGTCCGCCCAGTCATGTCCAGCCGTTTTCAACATTCAACCATAATCTACACAGATGGGTTTAAACACGAGAACACAACAGGAGCCGCAATGTATAGCCATTCCACAACGAATGCGTACAGTCTCCCCGAATATTGCAGCGTTTTTTCAGCAGAAGCATACGCTATAAGAATGGCTCTGTCAACCCCCAATATCGATGATTTGGTGATTATCAAAGACTCTGCCAGTTGTCTCCAGGCTTTATAAAGCGGTAAATCGAGACACCAGTGGATTCAGGAAGCAGAAATAATGACACAGAACAGACGCGTGAGATTTTATTGAACCCCTGGTCATGCTGGTATTAATGGTAATATCGAGGCGGATAAGTTGACAAACGAAGCAAGACGACTACCTCTCTTGAACATACCGATACCAGCGGAAGATGCACTAAGAGCAGTGAAAGAAAGAATACGATTAATTTGGGACAATCAGTGGTTTGCTTCCAGGGACGCTAAACGCAGGAAAATTTAAAACGACATGCGAAAATGGACGGAACGTAACAATGCAGCCGAGCAGCGAGTACTGACGAGATTAAGAATTGGTCACACGCGTTTAACCCATACATTCCTACTTAAGAGAGAAACACCACCTAACTGCGAATGCTGTGGCACAACATTAGATGTGAAACACATATTACTCCATTGCAGAAAATACGACAACGGGAGACAGCAATACGACATTAGTACAACTAGTTTAAGAAATGCACTAATGAACGATAATAGTAATGAAATGAAACTAATGAATTTTTTGAGACAAACAGGACTGTACAAACAATTGTAAATAACTTTGTAATTTTTTATTTAAGGATACGAATGCACCAGCTGACTCGGTGTAAAGTATCCCAAATAAACAACAACAACAACAACCAGATGAGTCCACAGGATTTGGAGTGTTCAACGAATTTTTTAGCACCTCACACAGTCTTCAGAATCCTTGCTCAGTGTATATTGCTGAATTGGCAGCAATTCATTGGGCGCTGGACTCGCGTCGCCTCACGACCTGTTGAACACTATTACATTGTAACGGATAGTCTTAGTTCTGTCGAAGCTATCCGTTCAGTGAGGCCGGAAAAGCACTCGCCGTACTTCCTTGAGAGAATACGAAAAATTTTGAGTGCTTTATCCAGACGCTGAATTTTATTCTTTAGTCCGCAAAAATACCATCGCTAACAGGCAACGCAAGTGGAATGAAGATGAATTGGGCCGTTGGTTTCACTCAATTATCCCTAAGGTTAGCCTCAATCCGTGGTTCAAAAGTCTGGAATTGAGTCGGGACTTTATTCGCACCTTCTCCCGACTCATGTCCAATCACTGTTCTTTAGATGCACTACTCTTTCGTTTCAATCTTGCCAGCAGCAATCTCTGTGTTTGTGGCCAAGGTTATCGCGACATCGAGCACGTTGTTTGGTCGTGCGAGGTGTATCTTGTCCCTATGTCCTTATACCCTCCTTTCCTTCCTTTGCGGGTAATTCGTCCCCTTGCTATAAATAGTATAATAAGTTGAAATGTAAAAACACTATAGATATACAAACAGATTTAAGAATTGAGTGTTCATCAACATTGTTACAGTTTTCTTATACCCCATCCTTCTCCTAAAAATATGTCACCCTTCTAAACTCGAGTACACCGCGAGTAATCGGTTTTCCACCTTACTAACCATAGATGTAAGAAAATTGTTTATATATATAGTTTTAAAATTATATTTAAGAATTCGGCTCCTTTAAACTTAAGTTACTGAGCCTGCAAAAATAAACGAATTAATAAAAAAAAACAACAACCAGCAGCAAAGTATGCCCACCAACACATCCACCAATCTCGCCCTCCAATGGAACATCAATGGGCTGTATAACAACTTAGGAGAACTGGAGATTCTTGACCGAGAGCTATGCCCGTCTATCATCGCACTCCAAGAGGTAAATCGAATTTCCCCAACAAACATCCGAAAAATCCTTTGGGGTAAGTTACTGGCACACCAAGCGGGGATCCGTCCTGCAACACTCCGTTGCACTGGGCGTCCTAAGAAATAATCCCCATCTGCGGAAACAAATTTCCACTGAGCTACTATAGCTATAATAGCAGTCCGAGTCGAGGCCCTTATTCCGATCACCATTATATGCATATACCTGCCGTGTGGCACAATCCCGGAACTACGACGGAAGCTGCTTAAGACATTAAAGGGCTTGGAGGACCCCATAGTCATTCTGGGGGACTTCAACGCTCATCACCGCAATTGGGGAATACAAACACCAGACGTCAGGGGGAATATCATTGCCGACCTCCTGGAGAAGCTGGAGCTCTCGGTATTAAACGACGGCAACACAACCATTGATGTTTCAGCAGCCAGTCTTAACTTGGTGGATAGGCTAGGATGGAACAAAGCCGACGACCTTCATGGCAGCGACCACCACCCGATAACCATTAGCTTCAACGGCCCGCCGCCGCTAACGACTCGAAACCCCAGATGGATCTTCGACTTCCTGCTAACTAGGAACAACCCGACCACAATCGCCACTTTCAACAAAATCATTATGGAGGCAGCCGAAGCCTCCATTCCAAAAACGAAGACCGCTCCGGACAAAAAAGCGTTGCATTGGTGATCCGAGGACATCAAAGGAGGTCAGAAAGCGGAGGAAGTTCCTCCGTCCGGCCGACTACCACTCGGAGACCCTATGAAGGAAGCTGACATGAACAAATATCGAACGCAACACATCTGGATACGTCGATTAATCCGGAAGGCGAAACTAGACAGTTGTACTCGTTTTCTTGAGTCCATCAACGAGAACCAGTCCTCGGCGGATCTTTGGCGCAGAGTTAACGACTACACAACCCTATTCTTCAAGTGGACGTTAAACCCTCAGCGACCCGGTAGATACTTCGGACACGCTCGGAGAATATTTTGCGCGACTGTCCTCCATCTCCGAATATGACCCCGATTTTATCCGTCGACAGGGAGCGGGAATCACTTCGGTCAGCAACTTCATAGTCCCTATGAGTCGTCCGGACAATCCTCTCAACCGGAATTTCACCATCGAGAAACTTTCCGTCGCCCTACGTTCCGCGAAAGGTGAGTCAACCGGCCCTGATGGTATCGGCTATAAGATGCTGAAACAACTGTCGTTGCTTGGACAGTCCGTCCTTCCCAGCATCTTTAACGACCTGTGGATTACACACGAATATCCCGAGGGTTGGAGACACAGCCTAGTAATACCCATACCTAAGGTCGGCCAAAGCAGCAACAACGTCAAAGGCTACCGTCCAATTTTCCTAACCCCCTGTGTATCCAAGATCCTGGAAAGAATGGCGAACAGACGCCTGGTTACCTTTCTGTCCGAAAACAGGTAATTGGACTATCGGCAGTTCGCCTTCCGGCCAGGCATGTGCACCAACATCTACTTCGCGACCCTTAGAGACGTGATAGCCGAAGCCAACAGGAAACGTCAGCACATGGAGATGGTAGTACTGAACCTGGAAAAGTCCATCTATACAAAGAATACATTCCTCGTCGGAAAACATTAAAGATCCTCAGAGTGCTGGTCGACCACAAACTTAGCTTCCTCCGCCATTTCGAGGAAGTTAAGAAGAGCTGCGCCACCCGGTTGAACCTTCTAAAAACCATTTCCAAACCGCACCGGAGCATTAACAGGAAGATCCGGTTACGGGTGGCCAAAGCTATCATCAGCAGCCGCCTCACCTATGGCCTCGAGCTGACGTGTTTGGCCGGAGACAAGTTCCCAAAAACTCTGGCACCGATTTATAATAAGGCACTATAGACTGTCTCCGGTCTCTTGCCATCAACACCAGCTGCCTCTGTCTGCGCTGAAATTGGGTAACCCCCTTTCGACCTAATCATCGACTTGGCTATCGTATGTAGGACTGCCAGTTTTTTGTCGAAAACCAGCGATAGGGGGGAGACCCACCTGACCGCCCTTAGCAACACGATCCTGCAGCGGGTGGTGCATTCCAACCTTCCTCCAGTGGCAAAGCAATCCTGGTTTGGGGCGATCGATTGGAGGTTCCCAACGACTCTCGTGGAGAACGGAACTTCCAATCACTTCCAAGCCGGGGTGAGCTCAGTCGGTCTGCCAGAACATTTCAAGGCCATCATAGCAGAAAAATACCGCCTCCACGAAATCAGGTATACGGACGGCTCAAAAGGACCATCAGGAGTTGGATTTGGGGTAAGCGACGGTAATAACAGACTGATTTCCAGCAAAAAAGTGGCGGACATCTGCCAGGTCTTCTCGGCAGAGGTGGCCAGCATTTTAGAGGCAACCACAATCCCGTCCTCTAAGCCGCTGCTGGTCGTCTCCGATTCGGCAAGTGCCATTGATGCCATCGGTGCGGCTAGGTCCAAACACCCATGGGTACAGGCCCTCAGGAAGTACCTATTGTCCGACACTGTGCTCATGTGGGTTCCCGGACACAGCGGCATCGCAGGGAATGAAGCGGCCGATCGATTTGCCGGTATCGGTCACACCAGACCGTTTTTCACTCGGGAGGTGCCGCTTGACGACACGAAGTTGTGGATCACCAATTCTTTCCGCTCCTTTTGGTCTGAAAGGTGGCTGGCAGAGAGAGGGCTGTTCGTCAGAAAAGTAAAGGGTTCAATTGCAGGGTTCGAGGACGTAAAAAGGATGCGAGAACAACGTATCCTGTCTAGACTGAGGACCGGTCATTGCTCGAATTCGGCTCCTTTAAACTTAAGTTACTGAGCCTGCAAAAATAAACGAATTAATAAAAAAAAAAACAACAACCAGCAGCAAAGTATGCCCACCAACACATCCACCAATCTCGCCCTCCAATGGAACATCAATGGGCTGTATAACAACTTAGGAGAACTGGAGATTCTTGACCGAGAGCTATGCCCGTCTATCATCGCACTCCAAGAGGTAAATCGAATTTCCCCAACAAACATCCGAAAAATCCTTTGGGGTAAGTTACTGGCACACCAAGCGGGGATCCGTCCTGCAACACTCCGTTGCACTGGGCGTCCTAAGAAATAATCCCCATCTGCGGAAACAAATTTCCACTGAGCTACTATAGCTATAATAGCAGTCCGAGTCGAGGCCCTTATTCCGATCACCATTATATGCATATACCTGCCGTGTGGCACAATCCCGGAACTACGACGGAAGCTGCTTGAGACATTAGAGGGCTTGGAGGACCCCATAGTCATTCTGGGGGACTTCAACGCTCATCACCGCAATTGGGGAATACAAACACCAGACGTCAGGGGGAATATCATTGCCGACCTCCTGGAGAAGCTGGAGCTCTCGGTATTAAACGACGGCAACACAACCATTGATGTTTCAGCAGCCAGTCTTAACTTGGTGGATAGGCTAGGATGGAACAAAGCCGACGACCTTCATGGCAGCGACCACCACCCGATAACCATTCGCTTCAACGGCCC
Organism: Toxorhynchites rutilus septentrionalis; assembly: GCF_029784135.1. NCBI lineage: Eukaryota > Metazoa > Arthropoda > Insecta > Diptera > Culicidae > Toxorhynchites > Toxorhynchites rutilus. The sequence continues at coordinate 173,497,555 of NC_073745.1, forward strand.
GCCGCCGCTAACGACTCGAAACACGGGGAACACGGCTTCAAAGAAGGACCTTTCCGAATACTCTGCGATCACTGCCAAATCCACAACTCTGTCGAACATTTCCTATGTGGTTGCCCAAAATACGACGATCTGCGAAATCTTTATGAAATCAGCGGGAGCGTGCGAGATATCTTAAGCGACGAACCAGCGAAAATAGCAGCACTTTTCTGCTACGTAAAAGATGCCGAAAAAAAAAGAGTCGAACACGATGAAGGGGAATAAGAACTTCTCGGCATCTTCAACGGTACGGCTTCTTCTCCATTGGCCTGGAGCCATGGTCCGAGGACATCCTTACCATCTGGTCCAGCAAGCAAGCAGCAATTGAAAAAAAACCAGTATTTTTTATTCAATTTATTTAAAAATGTTTTAATGCGCTCTTCTTTCGTCGTCATTTCAAGGTCCAGTCTAAAGGGTGTGTCACATCAAATTGCATCACGGAAAAAACGCTGTAGAAATTCGCCCAGTAGACCGATCCTTTTGAAAATTTTAGACAGTAAAATAAAAACTATTAAACAACTTTTGGCATTTTCTTTTTATTCATACTTCGAGCCCAAGCCCGTATGCTCGCACCTTCTCTTTACCCCGTCCATAAGGTTCTGTACAACGTCAGGTTGTAGTTTTTTTGAACAGAAATCCATTTTTACTTGAAGTCCGCCTCCGATTTGACAACTTTTGGGTTCTTCCGGAGGGCCTACTTCATAATCGCCCAATATTTCTCTATTGGGAAGCTCCGGCGCGTTGGGTGGGTTCATTTCCTTTGGCACGAAGGTGACCCCGTTGGCTTCGTACCACTCCAACACGTCCTTTGAATAGTGGCACGAAGCGAGATCCGGCCAGAAGATGGTCGTGCCCTCGTGCTGCGTCAATAATGGTAGTAAGCGCTTCTGTAGGCACTCCTTAAGGTAAACCTGCCCGTTTACCGTGCCGGTCATCACGAAGGGGGTGCTCCGCTTTCCGCAAGAGCAGATCGCTTGCCACACCATGTACTTTTTGGCAAACTTGGATAGTTTCTGCTTGCGAATCTCCTCCGGAACGTTGAATTTGTCCTCTGCGGAGAAGAACAACAGGCCCGTCAGCTGACGAAAGTCTGCTTTGACGTAGGTTTCGTCGTCCATTACCAGGCAATGCGGCTTCGTCAGCATTTCGGTGTACAGCTTCCGGGCTCGCGTCTTCCCCACCATGTTTTGCCTTTCGTCGCGGTTAGGAGCCTTCTGAACCTTATATGTACGCAGGCCCTCCCGCTGCTTGGTCCGCTGGACGAATGAACTTGACAAATTCAGCTTATTGGCGATATCCCGGACCGAACTTCTCGGATCACGTCTAAACTGCTTAACTACGCGCTTGTGATCTTTTTCACTGACGGAGCATCCATTTTTGCCGTTCTTCCCCTTCCGGTCGATGGTTAGTACTCTGCTGACCGTGGATTGGACGATTCCCAGCATCTTACCGATGTCCCGATGTGACAACTCCGGATTCTCGAAATGAGTGCGCAGGATTAATTCACGACGCTCTTTTTCGTTCGACGACATTTTTCCAAATTTACGAAAAATTGACAGTGAAGCATGGCCAACGTGATCTATACACTCTTATCTGATTATAAGCGAAAGCTGAAGATATAATTCCTAAAAATTAAATTTCTACAGCGTTTTTTCCGTGATGCAATTTGATGTGACACACCCTTTATGCAGTCATTTTACGTTAATGTTTTATGTACATTTTATGTAAGTTGTTGTACCTTGCGGCAATATTTACTGCCGTCACTACAGAGGCGAAGCAGCCCAGGAGGCTGAAAGCCTCTCAAATAATCAAAAAAAAGCAAACTATATTTCTACTAGCATATATTAACATGTTTCCATAATTCTATGGTTAATAAAATAGGAAACTGATTACTCGCGGTCGACTCTAGTTTAGAAGGGTGATACATTTTCATTAGGAAAAGGATGGGATGTAAGGATATGTGTGTTCACACTCACACTGACACTTCACACTCAGTTCTCAAAACTATCCTTACATCTAATATGTATTTACAATTTTACTAATTCTAATGTTAGTAGGAAGGAAACCGATAGCTCGCGAATAACGAAAAGGTGGGGAAAAGGATGCATAAACAATCACACTCGAAGATCGATTGCTTTAAGGAAAACCTATATTTGGGACATGTAATCAAGGTCTAACCGAGCCAATACATCTCTCGCCGGCACATTGGGCTGCTTCCCTCGAGCCCGAAGGGAATTTTCTAAATTCGATGTGGCGATAAAATACAACTCGCACGACCAAACAACGTGTTCGATGTCGTGGTAACAATGGCCACAAACGCAGATATTGCTGTCGGCAAGATTAAAACGAATAAGTAGCGCGTCTAACGAACAGTGATTGGAAATAAGTCGGGAAAAGGTGATAAGATAATCTGAAATTCCATGGATATCCTGCTTCATGGACAGACCAAAATGCACAGATGAATTGATGTAGTCAGGAAAACAAACACGGTTGGGAGTATACGAAGAAGGACCAACATGCATGGAGATGAATTCATGATATGTACTCATGAATCCGGAGCGAAAATTTAGCTCGATAAGCTGTTCAAAATTTCCGATCACCAATGGATTCATGACCTTACACCGAAGGAGGAACCGAAGAGATAATAAATTGAAGCGATCTTTTAGTGGGAGTACGCCAGCCAAAACCTCGAGACTCATGGTATGCGTCGAGGGCATACATCCCAATGCACAAAAGTCCAGGAGATGCATTTAAGTGGAAATTAGCATTTAGAGCTCGACAGTTATTCTCTAGACAAAAACTGTCTTCGACAAAGTTGTTACATATAATAGAGAAACATTTCACATTTTCATGTTATCAAAAATAGGATGACCAACATTTTCGATGAAATAAAAAATCTAATTTTCTTATCTGGAGGTAAAAATAGTTCGACAATGTTGTAGTCCCAGTTATTTGAGAAATCTTTGTAGAACAAATTTTTTTTCTATCTCTTTAATAACCGATATAGCGCCTTTTTCCTAAATTGCGTTGGGGTCACCATTTAAAAACTGTTAGTTAGTATGTTCTAAAAGTCTTTCGAAGACAGTTTTGATGTAGAATTTGAAATATAAAAGTTAGAGTAAAATGACCATTTTGTAACTAAGTGTAACTTAGTTAAAATAGAACTTTGAGTGAGATATTTATTCTTTAGACAAAAATTGTCTTCAACAAAGTTGTTACATATGATAGAGCGCACATTTTTATGTTATCAAAAATAGGGTGACCAAAATTGTCGATGAAATAAAAAATCTAAACGGACCACCCTAATCTACTATCGAGTGAGATGGTTATCAGTTGAAAGGAGATGAGGAGATTAGTCTACACTAAACCGGGCAAGTGAACGCTTCACGTTGGTGCGGTTAAGACGATAATTATTACATATATTTCTGGTAAACTATTCCAGAATAAGTATATTCGCGAGTGGTGAAGGTTATCTGGTGGGGAAGTTTTGAGGTCAAAACAACAAATAACCATTACATCTGGGGACTCAATCGGTATGCCCACCATCCCCATATGGTGATTTTGCTGAGAAACGATTTCGATTTTACAGTGAAGATTACACAGTTACAGTGAAGATTACAAAAGAATCGAAGTCGAGAAACTACAGTGAGTACGGTTTGGAGAAGAAGAGGAGTGAAGATGAGCTGTGGGGAATAAGATGAAGCTTTTGTGAGTGATGAGCGGAGTGATATCGATAGTGAGAAAGTAGAAGTTAAACAATCAAACATAATACGTATAGAAAGAGATGTTGAGATATGAATACATACGAGATACGAGGATCTTCTTCTTCTTCAATGACACTAACGTTCCTAGAGGAACTTCGCCGTCTCAACGTAGTATTACTTGCGTCATTTTTATTAGTACTTAGTTGAGATTTCTATGCCAAATAACATGCCTTGCAATGCATTCTGAGTGGCAAGCTCTAGAATACGCGTGATCCCGTGATACGTGATACGAGGATGCAGGACGCAAATACTGATTTATCTTGGCTCAGTTTTCCTAACCCACCAACAGTGCTGCTACGCATACACCGAGTACAATTCGCATCTACCCCATTGAATGAACGGGGTGATTCTGGGGCAACTGATAGCGATGGACATGTAAATGGTCAAGGCGTTACGCCAAATTTGCAGTCCACTGGCACCAATGTACAAACACAATATCAGCCCTTTTTGATGATAAACGATATATATATTTTTATCAAGGCTCATATGGCCTTGATAAAAATATATATTTTGGAAAAAAAACCATGATGAAGAAGCAGGAAATGTAGGAATACAGCGTGAAAATACTTCAGTCAGAGCCTCCGGCGAGATCTCAACTGTAGGAGCGCCAGGTTCATCGAATACGACTACGACAGACAGTTTACTTCAGCAGAACTTGCAAAGCAATGAAGCTCTGATGAATAGGGTACAAACCCTGCACAATCGGATAAATGTATTGGAACAAAGTTGGCAGAAAAATAATCTCGTACCAACGGCCGTTTTGCCGCAACCGGTCGGGATCCCAAACTGACGGAAAGTAGTTCCAGTTGGTTCTTTTGGTGAGCTCCTTCCTACGATACATCCTAATTTTACCCAGATGGGTAATCGTTCTGGCGGTCGTTTTAATAGTAACACCGAAATGACATACGTCCCTAGCATGAGTTATATTCCGATTCAACATAGCGGTTGGTTTGTGCCATCTATCACATCGAATACTGCGAACGCGGGAAGTTTGGGTTGGCAGATGAACAGTGGATGGAATACGAACAGTGAAGGACCACATCGCAATTGCAATCAACCACCGCAAGGGATTCCCAACAATAGCTCCACAATCCCAAAATGCCGCATGTGGAAATAATCTAGGGCCGAAAGGACAATCAACAAGAAGCAGTTTATTTCCGAAACCAATTTTTTCAGGCGTTCAAAATGACCTGCATCCCGTAGAGTTTTTAACGGATTTCGAACGTTACTGTTATCACCAGAATCTGACTTCAATGGACAAATTACCAGTCGTTTTGTTATGTTTAACAGGAGAAGCGTGGACGTGGTCAAGGGGATTTCATTATATTAGGCTGTCAAAAAAGTCCTGCGGTATTTCCGCGAGGTGTCGTTGTAAGCGCGTAGTTCTAGTTGTATTAATTGTATCGAGTCATACTATAGCTTGTTGGAAAGGTATTTTTGCGCGCTGTAATATAGTCCTTGACAGTGTTTTGTTTGGTTAAGTCGTTCGTGAGTTTAAGCGTCGCAAATATGGAGCAAAATAAAGAGAAAATCCGACATATTTTACAGTACTACTATGACAAAGGCAAAAATGCATATCAAGCTGCCAATAAAATTTGTGCAGTTTATGGACCCGATACAGTTTCTATTTCCACCGCACAACGATGGTCTCAACGTTTTCGTTCTGGTGTAGAGGTCGTCGAGCCGAGAAAGACCGGCATAGTAGCAGCCGTAGTATTGGCCAAGAGCTGGGGATAAGTCATCAAACCGTTATTAACCATTTGAAGAAGCCTGGATTCACAAAGAAACTCGATGTATGGGTGCCACACACGTTGACGCAAAAAACATCTTTGACCGTATCGACGCATGTGAATCGCAACAAAATCGACCCGTTTCTGTAGCGGATAGTGACTGGCGATGAAAAGTGGGTCACTTACGACAACGTGAAGCGCAAACGGTCGTGGTCGAAGCCCGCTGAAGCGGCTCAGACGGTGGCCAAGCCCTCATTAACGGCCAGGAAGGTTCTGCTGTGTGTTTGGTGGGATTGTCAAGGAATAATCTAGTATGAGCTGCTTCCCTATGGCCAAACGCTCAATTTGGACCTGTACTGCCAACAACTGGACCGCTTGAAGGTAGCACTCATGAAGAAGAGGCCATCTTTGATAAACAGAGGCCGCATTGTCTTCCATCAGGACAACGCCAGGCCACACACTTCTTTGGTGACGCGCCAGAAGCTCCGGGAGCTCGGATGGGAGGTTCTTTTGCATCCGCCGTATAGTCCGGACCTTGTACCAAGTGACTACCACCTGTTTTTGTCCATGGCGAACGTGCTAGGTAGTCAGAAGTTAGCCACAAAAGAGGCCTGTGAAAATTGGCTATCCGAGTTTTTTTGCCAATAAGGAAGCGAGCTTCTATAACAGGGGTATTATGAAGCTGGCATCTCGTTGGGAACAAGTCATCGAACAAAACGGCGCATATTTGACTTAAAACAGATGGTTGTAACTAATTTTATGAACAAATGAAAATTCAAAAAAATACCGCAGGACTTTTTTGGCAGCCTAATATATATGCAGATATTAAAGCAACTCAGAAACACATTTTTATAGAGTTATAACCATTTATATAAAAAAGCTGTTGCGTTATACAATTTATTACACTAAAAAAATGAAAACAATATCTAAACAGTTATATAGGTAAAATCAACCTCACTAACCAGTTTTAGTAAAAACTCTTCCAGTTTTCCCTAATACTCATTGAGTAGGGGGAGATGCAGTGACCTGACATTGGTTTCCCGAGGTAGAATTTTACTGAAGAAGCATGTCATAGGATATATGTATAAAGGGTGTGTCACATCAAGTTGCATCACGGAAAAAACGCTGTAGAAATTCGCCCAGTAGACCGATCCTTTTGAAAATTTTAGACAGTAAAATAAAAACTATTAAACAACTTTTGGCATTTTCTTTTTATTCATACTTTGAGCTCAAGCCGTATGCTCGCACCTTCCTCTTTACCCCGTCCATAAGGTTCTGTACAACGTCAGGTTGTAGTTTTTTTTAACCGAAATCCATTTTCTCTTGAAGTCCGCCTCCGATTTGACAACTTTTGGGTTTTTCCGGAGGGCCTGCTTCATAATCGCCCAATATTTCTCTATTGGGCGAAGCTCCGGCGCGTTGGGCGGGTTCATTTCCTTTGGCACGAAGGTGACCCCGTTGGCTTCGTACCACTTCAACACGTCCTTTGAATAGTGGCACGAAGCGAGATCCGGCCAGAAGATGGTCGGGCCCTCGTGCTACTTCAATACTGGTAGTAAGCGCTTCTGTAGGCACTCCTTAAGGTAAACCTGCCCGTTTACCGTGCCGGTCATCACGAAGGGGGCGCTCCGCTTTTCGCAAGAGCAGATCGCTTGCCACACCATGTATTTTTTGGCAAACTTGGATAGTTTCTGCTTGCGAATCTCCTCCGGAACGCTGAATTTGTCCTCTGCGGAGAAGAACAACAGGCCCGCCAGCTGACGAAAGTCCGCTTTGACGTAGGTTTCGTCGTCCATTACCAGGCAATGCGGCTTCGTCAGCATTTCGGTGTACAGCTTCCGGGCTCGCGTCTTCCCCACCATGTTTTGCCTTTCGTCGCGGTTAGGAGCCTTCTGAACCTTATATGTACGCAGGCCCTCCCGCTGCTAGGTCCCCTGGACGAATGAACTTGACAAATTCAGCTTATTGGCGACATCCCGGACCGAACTTCTCGGATCACGTCTAAACTGCTTAACTACGCGCTTGTGATCTTTTTCACTGACGGAGCATCCATTTTTGCCGTTCTTCACCTTCCGGTCGATGGTTAGTACTCTGCTGACCGTGGATTGGACGATTCCCAGCATCTTACCGATGTCCCGATGTCGATGACAACTCCGGATTCTCGAAATGAGTGCGCAGGATTAATTCACGACGCTCTTTTTCGTTCGACGACATTTTTCCAAATTTACGAAAAATTGACAGTGAAGCATGGCCAACGTGATCTATACACTCTTATCTGATTATAAGCGAAAGCAGAAGATATAATTCCTAAAAATTAAATTTCTACAGCGTTTTTTCCGTGATGCAATTTGATGTGACACACCCTTTAATAAGAATTGATCTTTTTTAATGGGAAACATTCCTACTAGAGATAGGGAAAATCCAACCAAGGATTTTCCAATAGAATTGTTGGAATTTTCCATACTAATGGAAAAAACCCTAAACTCGTGGCACGCAGCGAACAAGATAGTTTTAGTTTTCTTAGAGCACTGTACATCCTCTGTGAAGGAGTAGGGAGAAGGATAAAAAATAAAGTAAAAGGGAGTCGAACGTCAGCTACGCGGGAGGACAAACGTGTTGTTATTTTACCATAAAAGAAAGTGCCTTGGACGCTCGGTCCGCTACAGACCCTTCTTCTTCTTCTTCTTCAATGGCACTAACGTTCCTAGAGGAACTTCGCCGTCTCAACGTAGTATTACTTGCGTCATTTTTATTAGTACTTAGTTGAGATTTCTATGGCAAATAACACGCCTTGAATGCATTCTGAGTGGCAAGTTCTAGAATACGCGTGATCACAGTGCAAGTCGGAGGAAATTTCTTTGACGAAAAATTCCCCCGACCAGAACGGGAATCGAACCCGAACACCCGGCATGTTAGTTATGACGCTAACCACTCGGCCAAGGGAGCACAAGAGCCTACAAGCATCTTTTTAGGATTTTGTTGCATTCGGGTTAAATTCCATTCGGGTATATGTTGCATTTAGGTATTTGTTACATTCGGGTGAATGTCGTTCAGGTAAACGTGTTTCGGATGAATGGGACACAACCCTTCCAGGAAACGGCTCGACCGATTTTGATTAAATTATACTCAAAATACTTGGTAGGTATGAGAATAGGTTGTAAACTATATATGATACCGGTAGGATACCGATAACCATACATTAAATACCGAATAGGGTGTCTCTATGCAGAAAAAAAGATCTGGGTATTTTTTCCAAAAATTTGACTTCATACCATACATATAACCTTTAATTTTGACCACAATTCCCTATTTTTAATTGCGATTTTATTATTTTTGTGTCAAAAATATTCTAATAATTTAACCGTTGTTCGTTTTTTCAACAGAACGAATTTATTTAAGTTGTTCAATGGCGTAACGCCCGCTTCATTGAACATCCATCTACAAATACACAAGTAACATCAATTCATCTAAATCCGGGAGCATCTCCGACGAGCTGGAAGCCTTTTTCAATGAGCACAATGAGTTATCGAAATTCTTCAAATCACATTTGCTCGGATTACAAAATGACAATCACGCTATTGCCATCAACCCTGATAAAACATCAGCTGGAGAGCACGTGTGTAGATCCAAAGCACAAGCGTTGCTGGAATCATGATAGCACGGTGACACGAGAAATTTAATGCGAAGAAAAAACAATAATCTGGAATTCATCGTTGACACACACCGTTCATACGACCCTCGCTATGTTCTCCTTCAATGGCACTAACGTTCCCAAGGTTTGCCTTTTCAACGTAGTACTACTTGCGTCATTTTTATTAGTAAATAGTTGAGATTTCTAGGACGAACAATACGCCTTCTGGAGTGGCAAGCTCAAGAATACGCGTGACTACAGTGCAAGTCAGAAGGGTTTCTTTAACGAAAAATCTCTTGCATAAACATTAGACCAACGAGACCCAGTCACAGATACTTAATTCATTATGAACATCATTTCTCATTTTGATTTAATATTTATGAACATGCGACGAAACAAACAGAGGGCGCGCTCGAAGGATTTTTATGTTTATCATATGGTGATTTGACATGGTCAAGAAACGCCAATTCAAGATATCGTAAGCTGTGCCAACAATTTATGGTCGACATATACGCGAAGGTAGAGATTGAACGACTGCAATTCTTACTACACAATCAACAAAAGCGGTGCGTGGAATAATACATTCACTTGCGAGACACTATCATGAGCAACGTCGACACAGCTTTAGTTATAGCCAGGCCAAAGCGCAATGCATTGTCATGACATTGCGCGTGTGTTCAAACACAAAATGAAGTTCGATCGTATTCGTCCCCACATATTGTTGGTTGTATTCTGTTGAATACAACTTATTTTGACCATTGTTTCGCGACAAGGCGATCGAATTTAAGAGTGTAAAAGTCGATTTCGATCGAATTGTAAAATCCGATCATTCATATGCATATATGAATATTGAGTTCTACAAATCGGTGAAGAGTAATAAAAACATCCATGAATAAAGGAAGCAATATGGCTGTGTTTCAAACTTAGATTAGCGATGTGAATACTCCTCGATTGAATGACAACGATAAAATAACGCGATTCCAAACAGGCCGATTAATCAGCTCCATTGAAGTTAGCTGGCGTATCGCTGTTTTCCAATTTATGAACGAGACCAAGCTGTTATAAACTAAGCCATGTTGAAAATCACATGCACGTATTTTCTAACAAGGAGACAGCAATAAATATTGATTTTCTATATTTCATTTTTTCTACTTTACGACAAACTTATATTACTTTTTTCAGTTGACGTTTAACTTTTAAGAGATCAAACATGTCAGTTACGTTAATGAAACACACCAAGAAACATCACATAACCTTTCGTTCAAATCATTTAATTCGTTTTTTTATCGGTCACATTCGATTTATTTTAAAGATCGTTAAAATATTCAAACACACTTACAATACATTAGTGTGTTTTATTCAACACCCAAAATATTCACTAGAAATAATTTATTTGGCAGAACAACGTTTGCCTGGTCAGCTAGTATACAATAAAAACATTATACACCACATTTGTAAGACCTATTTTCGAATACTGCAGCATTGTATGGATTTTTATTTTAATTCAATTTCTTTTGTATGCGCTTCGTAAATTAAACTGGATATCATTTCCTCATACGAAGCACGCTGCATGATCATCAACATGCAAACACTTCTTTTTACAAGATATTATTTCACAACGCGTACAGTCAGCGGAACTGTTAACTGGCTTAAACTTTTATAGCGAATTCGTTTTTGTTCAGTTTCAACCCCAGTGCCGCACTAACTGCTGTCAAAACGTTTTTTTATTCACTCAGTTTCGCACTCAGTGTCGCACTAGTTCGCCCCGAAAGCTGTTAGTTTCGCACTGAGATGTTTCACGGGTTGGCACTCGGGTTCACCAATACAACTATACTGATCTGTCAAGTTCCGAATATTGTTTTGGAAAATCTAAAAATAAAGACTATGAAAATGGAAAACCTGCTGCTTTTGCTTTTGTATTATTGGAATCGTAATCCAATTCGGATTCTGATTTTGAAGAGTATATTCGTGTAGACGGCATTAAGCTACGTGTGCTTTCATTGGGAGGTGAAAATAATGATGAATATTCAGGTGGAATAAATTTCAAAATCAAAATTATGAATGAACATTTACTTTAACGTATCGAATATTTATTTTATGTGATTAAATAAAAGTTTTTTTTCTGATATCGCAGAATATTGAACGAAAACTGTGTCTAATGATGGTTTTATATTATAATAGTAATTATTTGTGGAACAAACAGGAAATGCATCGACAAATGGTTAAGTGAGTGTCAGAACTACATGTGTTAGGTAATCAAACAATATTAAGTAAAAATTTTCATTCAAACTTTTATATGTTTAAACTGCACTTGGCCCTTCTGATCTGATGGAGAACAATTTACCTCCCAAGCACTAATATCACCACCAGACGTCGACACTGTACATTTGCCGTCGTAAATATAAACAAATCAGACTATATAACGCACACCAACAAACCACCGCGTTCGTGAAACTGAAAACGTTTTTTTATTACAGAGTCAGTTTGGCACTGACTCAGTTTTAAAAACGAATTCGCTATTATATACCAGGACGTCAATAAGGAACAAGGAGCTTATCCCAAATAAAAGCGTCTAGAACAAATGATGTAAGCAACGCTCCTGTAAATCGCATGATGCTTATGTACAATCGTCATTGCGACAAAATTAACATCACAATGAATAGAGAGCAAATTAAAAACATGTGCCGTGGAAATAACAATTGATATATAAGAAAACATTGTAATAAAACATCAATCAAATTACAAGATAAATAAAGAAATAAATCAGTTCTAATTTTTGAAAAATTCAATGAAAATGATTGAATTATGTTATTTAAATGCTTAAAACACGTAGTCCCGTCTCTTATTAAACAATAACATAAATTGTTTTTAACAGCAAGTCCCTGATTTTGACTCCGAAATTCCGAACTAAGAAAAATATGTTGGCTTAAAAAATGCAACATAGATCAAAACAAAAGCCGATACAAAAACCCAACGAATCGTCCGTCTCCGTCAATTATTCTTTTCTACAAATCCTGCCGATCGTATTCGATGAACGGTCACTGAGTCGTCTCTGTCGGTGTATGAGAATGTTTCCATAAGAATTGCATGGTAGAATAATTGACGTAACGTAACGTGACGTGGATTATTTATTTACTTGTCTTCGAAATTAGTCGCACAGACACTAATCCTATTTTTAAAAATGTTCTTGGATATTGGAAGTCAAAATCTACAAACACTTCGTTAAAAAGACGACAGCAAACATTAAACGGGTTGTTTTGTCCGTAAGTAGTACGATGAACTGTTAGACGAAGGAAAACGGCACGCCGCGTTGTTCTAGCCGGGACGTTAAAGTTTATTTTTTCCAGTAACTCAGAGCAATCCACATTGTCGCGAAGAATGTCGAAAATAAATAGACACTGCAGCAGAGCTCGTCTACTCGCCAAGCTCGGAAGGTGTATCAGAGCACAACATTGCTCATACGGTGGTAGGCGAACCGGATCATTCCACGGAAGAAAACGAAGCCCATAACGAATAAAGTTCCGTTGAATTCGCTCAATGCGGTTGATTTGAACGGAATGGTATGGCGCCCACACAAGCACACCATATTCAAACACACTGTGTACTAGGGCACAAAAGATCGTCTTCAGACAATAAACATCCCTGTACTGCTGCGTGTTCCGTTTAATGAAACCAAGCGCTGAGTACGCTTTGGCTGTTGTTGCTGCTATGTGCTGAGTAAAATTCACCTTACTATCGAGTAGCACACCGAGGTCCTTTACAGTGCTGACTCTAGCTATGCTGGTTGTAGACATTTTATAGTCGAATATTATTGTGCTTCTTGTCCGACAGAAAGAAATTGCGCTACACTTTCGAATATTTACCTCCATTCCATTCAGTTTGCACCAGCCCAACAATGCATTGATATCAGCTTGGATGGCATAGCATTCATCTAATGATGAGACTACTTCAACGTAGAACTTCAAGTCGTCGGCGAACATTACCTTCAGGAAATTGTCCACCTCGAGAGAATGTGGCACTCTATCAAACGCTTTGGTAAAATCAATGTAGATGGCGTCGACTTGCTGTCGCTTCTCCAGGGCGGCGACCAATGAAGAGATATAAACCATTTGTTGTAGTCGAGCGTTTTCTCACAAATCCATGCTGGTGTTCAGAAATGATACGATGCACGTGCAGATAAAGAGAATCGTATATGAGACTCTCCAAGGCTTTAGGCAAAAAACTCAAAATAGAGATGCCACGGTAATTTTCGAGGTTATGTATACTACCAGCTTTATATACAGGAGTGGAGCGATTGAAGAGGATGGTCGTCGGGACGGCAAGCGAGTCAGCACAATTCTTGATGAATAGCGGAGATAGACGATCTGGTCCCGCGGCTTTGGTAACATCCAATCGTTGTATTTTGTTCAGCACATCACCGGAAGAAAAATTTAAATTATATTTTCTTCTGTGCGATGAATGTAGTTGCTAAAGCATCGCGCGTGCAAAGAGTTATTTTCGCTCTCTAAGTCACGAAGCTCAGGTTTGCGCAGTTTACTCCTCGATCGAAAATAACGTTTCTTTGCTTTTCGAAGACGATTTCTTAAATGCTGCAACTCGTTGTTACACCACGGCTGTCTCTTCCCACCGCATCGGCGTCGATTCTTCACAGGGACGTCATCTAGGATTATCGAAAGTACTTGACTGGTAACGTGACGTGGATGTTGTATTGAATCGTACAATAAGAACGTTGAGGAAAAGAACATCCACGTTACGTCAACGTCTTCATCAATTGTAGCAGCACCGTCGCGTCAAATGCCAAACGAATGATTTCTCGCGTATTAGAGACGAATGAACTCTCAGAGTTTAAAGTCTCTCTAATTCAATACCTTCCTTCCTTCCTTCTCGCGTAACCTTTGAAAAGGTCCTATGTAACAAATGTAAACAAATCGAGTTAATGGATGTATTGCAAAAACAATCGTTCCAGTATCCATCCTCTTCACCTTTTAATCACCGATAAACAAATGTCCAATGTACACTCGACTGTTACTTCGGACGCCACTTTCCTCCGACGCTCGATATGTCTGAAGTATGAAGTATGCATTTTTTTGGGGTTTTGTTTGGGTAACAATTACACACGTAACAATTACACACGCCAACATGTTTTGTTTTTATGAACAGGGGATGTGGGGCAATACAGACATATTAAGCAAAACTTCAATTATATCTTTCGAAACTCATGTTTCTCCAAAATTAAATACAGTTTCTTCCATTTCAATACACTGTTTTTCGAATAATTCGGGTGATTGTTTTCCAATGCTTTTACTAAAATTAAAACAGACCGAAAGGTAGAACATTTTTTGAACTTCAATTATCTTTCGAAACTCATATTTATTCAAACTTAAATACAGTTTCTTACATTTCAATATACTGTTTTTCGAATTATTCGGATGATTGTCTTCCAATGTTTTTACTAAATTTAAAAAAGTAATAATTTTTTAGAATTTTTTTTCGATGATTACCCGCATGGACATATAGTGGAGGGAATATGGACAGGTTTGTAATATTTACGTATGTATCTTCTAAATTTAATGAAAGGAAGGGAACAGGGTTGAAAATTTATGAAAACTAACGATGAGATTATTAAAACTTAACAATTTATAATTTCCCGTGTTATCCGAGCGTCGTCTATAGACGACATCCGCGCGACGTCCTGTATGTACGAGTGTCGTCTATAGACGACATCCGCGTGACGAGCTGTGTGTGTACGAGCGTCGTCTTTAGACGACATGAAATTCATACTGCTCTTCGATCACACCAGCGCGATGTGCATACTTTTCGGCGCAGTGCTGCGTACAGCGGTAGCATTTCGCCGTAATGAAAGGGTTAAATTGCAATGCCCTCTTCCGAATCAGCATGCCTAGAATCAGTTCTAAATTTTGAATTATATTAATTAAATGCTTTAAACCTGTAGTCCCGACCATTATTCATCAATAATAATATATAGACTGTTTTTCTCAGATAGTCGCGTATGATTTTGACTGAAAAATTTGAATCTGGGAGATATGTTGACATTAAAAATGAAACCAGAATCAAAACAAAAGCTGAGACACGAATGCCAGCAAAAAAAAACAACGAGACGTCCGTCACCGTCAATTAGTCTTTTCTACAAAACCTGCCGGTCGTTTTCGTTGAACGTATGTTGACGGGTCGTTACGTAAATTGACTGTTTTTCAATGACTTCGGGAAATTTATTCTTGCTGTTCTAAATTGGGAGTTGTTAACACGAAAATAGATCCTAAATGAATAGTTTTTTATTTTTTCGCGCTCAAAATTCAGGCATGTTGCCAGAAGTGATAATTTATTGTTTTTTTTTTTTTTTTTTAATTCGTTTATTTTTACAGGCTCAGTTACTTAAGTTTAAAGGAGCCGAATTCTTAAATATATTTTTAAA